>NC_046659.1:1666359-1677734 GCF_010883055.1 Belonocnema kinseyi
TCTTTCTTTTATCGTGAAATTATAATGAATTGCTATGAATTACTTATCTTTAAGTACGTTTCCGAATTTCCCAGTAACTGCATATCGAAGCGCAATTTTAAGGAAGTGTATTTATACCAAATTGAAAATTTTCTATTTTGCTTAAATGTAATTAATGTGCAAAATAACTGTACGATCTGCAGATGTTTAAGTGCCCTAGGCAGTATCTTTCAACACCAGTGTGTACATAATTAAAGCTAGAATTTCAATATACTTATTTCACCTGCAAAAATATTTCATAAAATGATAAAACTATATTTAATTACTAAATTAAAGTTTAGAAGGAAACAAAAGTACGAGAGTTGGAGATTGATCTGTTAATTGAATAATAGATTCTCCATTTTTTGTTCTCCAAAATAAAGTGCCTGATTTTTTTCTACTCGAATTCGACTTTATAAATCATTTTGCTACATGAATAATAGATTCCCGTTTTTCTTGATCCTCGAAAATAAGGTACTGGATTTTGGTACTGGCATTCAGATTTTTAGACTATTCTGCCATACGAATAATAAATTCCTGATTTCTTCTAGAAATATAGATACCGGATTTTTTTGCTGGTAGCATCCGATTTATAGATCAATATGATACAGTCCCATAATAACAATAATAATAAACACCCAAAATCCCCTCATAGTACTGTTAATAAAACAGGTCTGAAGATTTTAGGTATGAAAAAGTCAAAAAAATTTTAATTGAGTGTAGTCTCAAATAAAATGTACTATGCACAGATTTTCGGGGCATAGAATTTTCAAATTCAGAAAAAAGTTGTCTCAAAAATTTTCAAAATACGCTCACTTTTAAAATTTTAATGAAAAATGGCTGGTTTACGAACTCGTCCTTTCATTTAGGACCTAAAAAAAGTGTGCCAAAGATGAATTTGTTTCGTTCATTTTTTCGAAAATTATTTTATTTTCCGTTATTTTTTGTGCAATCAAAATTTGAATTTTCGATTTTTGAAGAAAATCCAGAAATTGGTTATGATAATGTTGTAGGGCTTACAAAAGAAATATTTTTCTTGTCTTGACTTTTTTTCATAACGTGCGGTTTTCGGCTTCAAATTTTGATTTTCGGTTGATTACAAAAATTTTGAAAACGCTATAATTCTGAGAATTTTCTTTTTATCGAAAAAAGTTATAAGGATAAATTGTTTGTTCTTTTGAATACTATAAATATCCGAACATAGAATTTTCAAATTCAGAAAAAAGTTGTCTCAAAAATTTTCAAAATGCGCTCACTTTTTGAATTCTCATCAAAAATGGCTGGTTCACGAACTCGTCCTTTCCTTTAGGACCTAAAAAAGGTGTGCTGAAGATGAATTTGATTCGTTCATTTTTTCGAATGTTATCGTGTTTACGGACGGACGGACAGATAGAAAGACAGGCGCCATCGTGAAAACCTGATTTTCGGATTCAGGGGGTCTCGAAACGTGGAGATCCGTTGAAAAAGTGTGATGTCAAATTTCCGACAATTGTAATACTTTCTCAATCATAAATGATGAGAATGTAAAAAGAGGAAAAGTCTTCCATAAATTTGTTTTCTGAACATTATTATTATTTTGCATTTTATATGAGTATTTATTTCAGGAGTATGAAAGAAGGAATAGGATTTCTTTCTAAAGGATTTGTTTGACACGTCATAAAGTATGAAAAAAATTTATTTTAATTTCGATGCAAAATGGCGGCGTCAGAGCCTGCCTTGAAAATCATATTTTTTTGAAGACCTTCACGGGAGGACGGTTTTCGCTTAAGGTATAAGACCTGTGGACCGAAAACCCAAAGGATTATATCCATTCGGATATCTATGCTTTGCATTTAGAATGCTTGAATAAAACTTTATAAATATATCTCTTTTAGATCGCAGTATTTTTATGATTCTTCATATTCCGAGTTGTCTACTTAATTAAGCATAGGCAAAGATTAAGTTTCTCAAAGCTTTGTAGGTTTTGAGGTACACATTCTCATCTCGACCCTCGCGCTGGGCGCTCGATTTTCTACAGACGTTTGTAAACAAGTCTTGTGAAATCTTTTTTCCCCTCGTAACTTTTAGCATTTTTGCACACATTTTTTACTTTTTTCATTTTCAATGTTATTTTTCACGAATAAAACAAAAAATACGCGTCCTATCAAGAAGTGATCTTTAACGAAATTTTAGATCTTGTTTGGGATAAAATTTTTTGTTGATTCATCTTTTTTCGAATCCTACATAGTTTGATCACAAAATGGAACTTTTTATGTTTTTTTGTGCAATCAAAATTTAAATTTTCGATTTCCCAAGAAAATCCGAAAATTTGTAATAATAATATTTTAGGGTTTTCAAAAAGCAATGTTTTTCTTTTCCTGACATTTTTTCATATCGTACGTTGTTTAGCTTAATATTTTGATTTTCGATTGATTAAAAAAAATTTTTTGATGCTATAACTCTGAGAATTTTATTTTTATCGACCAAAGTCATGTGGATCAATTGTTTGTCCTTTTTAATACTATAAATATCCGCACATAGAATTTTCAAATTAAGAAAAATTTTATCTAAAAAAATTTTTTAAATGCGTTCACTTATTGAATTTTTATCAAAAATGGTTCGTTAATGAACTCGTTCTTTCGATTAGGACCTTAAAAAAGTGTACTAAAGATGGATTTGATCCGTTCATTTTTTCGAGAGTTATCGTGTTTACGGGCGGATGGCCGGACAGCTGGATGGATAAACAGGCAGACCGAGGTTATTGTTAAAGCTTGATTTTCGCATTTAGGGGGTCTCGAAACGTGTAGATTCGTTGAAAAACTGTGGTGTCAAATTTCAGACAATTTTAATACTTCCTCAATCATCAATGATGAGAATGTAACAAAATTTACATTAAATTCAAAAACGGCTTCGTACTTCCATAGAGAATGTAATTGTGAAGCGATTGTCAATATTTCAAAGCGATCCATGCATGGGTTTATCTTGAAATTTTCTTATCTCTAATCTGCCATACCTGCACTATATATCCAGCAAACATGGTAACAGAACAGATTTGTAACTGTTCTAGAACACAAAAGAACTTTTTTTAGAACAGGTTAGTAACTATGTCATTCCCCATACACTAGAACAATTCTGTAACAGATCTAGAACGCTGTGAAAACCGATCTGTAATATTTCTAGAAGAATTCTAGAACTTAATTACAAATGTTGTACAACAAATCTGTAACAGATCTAGAACGCTGTGACAACCGATTTGTAATATTTCTAGAACAATTGCAGAACTTTGGTACGCCCCATTGTAAAAAATCTAGGACGATTCTATAACAATTACATAACAATTCTGAAACTGCTATGTATCTAATATAGAACAGGCGGAAGTTTCGATATCCCCATTGTTATATTTTGATCTGAGACAGCGCGTACGTATTCCTGATTAACAAAAATTATACGTCCGAGATATCCATATTAGGGATATTCGCAAGGTTCAGCTCTCGAACGTAGTGAAATGGAAGAGCCTCGCCCTGGAGGAACCGACCTGTTGATCACGGTAGCCTCTACGCCAGGTAAGTATGCTTCGCGCCGCCTCGGCTCCTCTCTTAAACACTCGACCCTTCATTTAAATTACGAAAAAAGGCAAGGCGCTGTGCTCCCTGGTGCACTACGGCTGAACCACGGCTCAAGGTGGAAAGATTACATCTTCAAATAATAAATTATATCCTTTTGTGTCATATCTTTAACCATGTATCATGATTTCTCACCTATACCATCATGAGTGTTAGACCCATAAATATACGAACTTATTTATGAAAGCTAGGATAAAATAATTATTTGTTTAGCATAATAAATAACAATAAATAACGTACAATATCAGAATTTTATTGAGTTTCTATGAAAGTTTGGATTAAGTCAGAGTTTTTCCTCAGAAATTGCCATTTTCAATTTTTGTAGATTATATTTTGAAGAAGATTCACAACTTTTTCACAACTTTAGGTTATTTTAATCATATGCACTGGAAATAGTTATTTTTAATAAAAAAATCTTCAAAGAAGATAAGAAATTGTTGTACAATTCGAGGTAAAAGTGACGGTTTTTACTGAAAATGTTGATAGGGATTTCAAAAAGGTTTAAAATTTTTAGGAATTTTTAAGGTTATGTTAACATAAATTGTCATTTATTCTATTAATTGATAAAATTGGTTTTTTAATTTCCATTTTTCTTTTTACTTTTTTTCAGCGTGGGATTTAGCGAAATTATTTTTAATGTGTAGAAATAATTTTAAAAAACCGAAAAATGCCTCATAATTTCGTTCGGATTGCTGTGAAAAACAAAACATTCTGTCCTTATAAGGACTGAAAAAGATACATCATACGTTCAAATTATAACTTTAACTATTGTGATTGCGAAATAACTTTTCGTTATTTATTTATACGTGCTTTTTTAAGTTGATAGCTAACCAGTTGACTAAATTTAGATGATAATTGGACTAGATAGATCTAGAAGGCCAGGAATCCAAACGAAATTAAGGGTATTTTTTTGTGTTGAAATAAATTCAAAATATCGAAAAATGCCCCAAAATGTCTTTAGGATACGTCAAATTATAAATTTAAATATTTTTTATAGAATTTCCCACGAGGCAAAACATTAGAGAACTTCCTTACGACATCTTTTCGATGATGCGATGACGACGTATGTCCTTATCGTAAACTTATCTTTAAAAATCTGTAACATATTTTAATGAGATAGAGATAAAGCTTAGTTACTTAGAACTCAGTGCACGTGCTCTTAATGTCTTTCAATATATTATTCTACGATCTTCGATACAAAAAATATATTTTTGTTTATATTGAAAGAATTTCATTATTAAAAAACGTATTAATGCTTTCATAAATGTTTATCTCTGTTTTGATGAAGAATAATAGTATTCTTCAAATATAATTACAAAACTGCATTGCTTCTTTTTAAATTAATTTTATTTAGAAAAGAAAACACATGCCATTAGTTATGAAACTAGCTACTTTATTATTTTATTTAAGGCATTTAACTCTTAAAGGTCCCCTTACTTTAGTATAAAGTTGAGGTCCTCATGGGGTCGTTGAAGACCCCAGCCGTAATTTTTTATGGCATAGAAGCTTTTTAATATTTTGCCGTGAAAATTTTTTGGGCACTCCCTTAAGTGTCTTGTCATAAGATTATTTTATTTGTCAAATAAATTTTGTTATTTTAAGGCATTGAAACAAAAATTAAAAACTGAATAAAAACGAACTTCGTTTTATACAGAACTTCGAAGTAACATTCGGATGGCATAATAAAGATAATAAAGTTAATACTCAATAAAATGTTACAGAACATCTGTAATTGGTCAGTTCTAAAACAATTACGTTACAAGTGTTCTGGAGGAGTTATTAATCTCTGTTCCTAATGAGTTCTAGAACACACTTATAACAGGGTGTTAGAACGTCAATATAAGACTGTTACGGCACAGTTCTAGAATAAACTTAAAACAAATATTATAGGACGTCTGTGATCAGTTTGT
Source organism: Belonocnema kinseyi (assembly GCF_010883055.1). Taxonomy (NCBI): domain Eukaryota; kingdom Metazoa; phylum Arthropoda; class Insecta; order Hymenoptera; family Cynipidae; genus Belonocnema; species Belonocnema kinseyi. The sequence goes on from NC_046659.1 coordinate 1,671,890, forward strand.
TCTAGAACAATTCCATAGAAACTGTCACAGAACAGTGCTGTCACATAGCCAGAAAATTTATGGAATGGCTACTGATTGACGAATACTGTGAAATGTAGATATTATGTGGTTACAGTGGACGAAGAGTGTATTGAATCTAACGCGCATTTGCGGCCTAAAAAAAGTATATCTTAAATAGGCAGGTACGTTTTGAACAAAATGAATAAAATATTACATGCAAAAGCTTAAAAATGATATTAATTACATTTACTTACAGAGATTAGGACAAACAGGCAGTTAGTATGTTTATTACTGACAGTTTCGGCAGCAATAATTTAAACAATAATTAATGATTAATAATTGTAATAACTAATATTTTATTTCGTAGAAATTTTTATAATTTTGAAATTGCTATCTCTGGATCTAATTTCCAAATTGGGATTTGATCAGCCCCTAAAATTAAGGATTAGTATCAAATTTGTTATTAGGACTATGTAGTTCATTACATAAAAGGCTTATACAATATCTACATATATTTTTCAATACCCTATGAAAAATTATATATACTCTGTGTTTTTTTGTTACACAACAACAATTATCTTATCGCTCTTTCATTCAACATTTCCACAAACATTCTTACAAATTTTTTAATTACCGAGACATTCTCCGCGGACAGCTGCTAATCAAGGACTCAGCATGGTCCCCCTTGATCATACTTTTTTCGTATTCGATTTTTATCTTTTCTTCGTTAGCCGCCAACTCCTCCAAGGAGCCGACTGCCCACAGCTCACGCAAATTTCTCTCTATGACGAAATGATTCAGATCACCACACCAATTATTCTCCACAACGTTAGGGTCTGTTCGTGTCATTGCCATCATTCTGAGAAAGTATTGTTTATGTACCGAGTTTCATTCATCCTAGAAATTCTAATAATCCAATTCAATGTCTCATTCAGTAGCCCACACGACAATGGCAATCTTCTCACCTTTAGACGTGCAGAATAGTTTGGCGTGTTAGATGGAAAGTGCATAAGCCTTTTAAAATACGCTAGCCGGCGGCAGCAATCTTCGCCGAACTTACTGCTTTTTCGCAACTTCCTCCAACGAGCAAAAGTAATGAAAATTAATTCCTAAGTATGGATACTGATTTGTAACCTCTATTTTATTGTCGCTAAACTTAAAAGCAGTGAATTTTTTTACGAAGGAATTTTACACAAGTAAATTTCCATAAAATAATCCTTCCATACGAATTCATCGATAGCGTTAACAGCTTCTTTTTAAAATCTATTTCTATTTATAATCGCCCTGAAATTTTCTGAGCTGCGCGAGTTTGCTAAATCGTCGGTAAGCCGCCCCTTGTATAACTTTTTCTTTGTAGCTATACAATTTTTATATTTGTTTTGGGCACAGATTTATTGACCTTGCTCGTTTACGCCAAGGTTTATTTCTACCTATGACACCCTTTTTCTTAAATTTTGCTCTCATTATCCGTTGGTTTTGTATAGTTTCCGTAACTGTTGAAACTACTGCTTAGTTTTAAAGATCAAAATCCCCTCCCCAACCCCCGGTACTTCTGTTTTCCATCTTATACAGTTTTTGTAATTATCCATTTTTGAAATTTCGAATATAATTCTCCATTCAGGCTTTAATTTGTAATCGGTGCGAGCAGAAAACAAATCTAGCTGATATAAATTAGCAGCTCTACTGATAAAATCCTAATTCCAACAAAAACGCGAAGATTTGAATAAATACTAAACAACGAGCTCATTTTCGGACCAAAATTGTTTTAAAACGTGCCCAAATCACCATGCAGCGAAAGATAAATAAGACACATCCTCACTGAATACTGCTTTGTTTAGATTTCACGATTCCATCGATAATTTATATGAGCACAGTTTATTTTGATCCTTAAAGAGCGGGTCCATATCATCAATATTGGCGTATCCATGCATATTCCAGAAGATCATTTTTTAATTATTCTTAGTTTTGCTCGCTTGAGGAGATGAAGTCGGCCTTTCTTCATCCAGTCTTTCCTGTTGCTTTAGCTCAGTCTGATTTCCCCATTGCTATGATTTAGTAGTCATTCGGGATCTAGTTCTTTTTACAAGAACATGTGTCGGTTGCAAGGGAATTTTCCTTTCTCTATGAATCTCTCTGCCGTATTCCATAAATTTAATTCTTAGTGAAGTTACATTTCTCCCTATTTTTCTAAATGCCTTCATATTCGTGAGAAGCTCTATTATCTGTTTCCTTTTTTCTTTAGATCTATCATTTGCTACTTTCAGGTCTAGTTTTCGAAACTCTGACATTTTTGAGAATACGACTTTCACCCACCTTGATGCTATAAACTTTACAATAACTTGACGCTTGCCGACTACCTTTTCCGATTTGTAAGCATCAGGCACAGCCAAATAAGCTATTCGCAAGTATATTCGCAAGTCTCCGACACCGCCGCACATATGTCCCTATTAATTTTACCCCCATCGCTCATGTTGACGATTGTAATGTTATTGACTCTTTGCTTTTTGTCCCCGTTGATGGATGTATGCTTAAGTATTGCCACTTCTTCTATTAGCGAAATGATATTCGCAATAACTTCTCGCGTAGAATTTCATGAATCGTGTACTTTCTTCCGAAGTTCATTATGCAATTTCGTGAGTAGTTCATTGTTTGTTGGTAGCCTATTTATGGTCACCTTACAATCGCTATCCGTAATTATATCTCAAACGGAACCTTGAATCCCTCCTTGAATAATTCTTTGCTTCTCAGTTTTTATCTGATCTAAGTTTGCATTCCACACCCTGTAACTGCTTTAGAATTACCAAAAGTAATCCCTACTAAAAATGCCTAATAAATTATCAATAGAAACTGTTTAAAATTGTATAGGATGCTCATAGCTTTCTATGTGGTCTTAAGTGTTTCTTAAGAGCCGTTTTATTTGCATTTGGTTTCTAATGGCTTGTATTCGGCACTGAAACGACTACTGAGATTAAAATTAACTTGAAATTTTTGTTCTAATAGGCTCTATTAGGCACTGATATGATTTTAAAGCACAACTGGGAATATTATGAAGCATAAGATGCTTCTCTATGTGACTCTATGAGGTTTTTATTGTTGAAGTGGAATTCAATTAATCGAAATAAAATTCAAAGAACTGCATTGAAATTGGCTCTAGAGGGAATCTGTTAAGTTCTGCTTTTTCACGGATGATACGTGGGCAAAATTGGTGCCCTAGCGGGTATCATTAAGAATTTTAATGGCTAATCAAAATTAAATTCATTAGGATGAAACTTAGATAATGCTTTCAAAGTGGCTTTACCAGGTACCTATTTGGTAATGCTTTGTTACGAATGGCACAAGTTTAAATTTTCTATTCTATGAGGCTCTATCAGGATTTCTAACAGCAAATCAGGATTAAATTAATCAAAGTAAAAACTGAAAATAATGGTTAAAAAGTGGCTCTAGGAGGCACCTATTAGGTTCTGCTTTTCGAGAATAAAACAAGTGTAAAATTGCTTCTCTAAGAGGTTCTGTTAGAAATTTGCATGGAAACTTGGATTTAAGCACTTGAGCAATTAATCCTTCGAGGTGGTTTTATTAGCTTTCTACTCGGTTGTATTTTATCGAAAGTTGCACAAGTACGAAATTGCTTCACTAATAGGCGCTATGGGGATTGTTAGTGGATAATCGGAATTAAATTATTTGGATTTGAATTCTAAGTTCCTGGATAAAAAAATAATGTATATACTATACACAAGTTTTTGTACAATGTGCATTGTGCAAAACCATATGAAAATTGAAATACATGTAACTTGTAGCAAATGTGCTTACATAACTCATACATAACTATACATAACTTATTCATATTTATAATTATTAATCAGGGATTGTTATTTTACATTAAAAGCTAGGATAAAAAGTTTTGTAGAATAATTAGACTAATCAAAAACTATATATTTTATGGAGGTTTTTATATAACATAAATTTTTTTTCCCTAAGGTAATTACAATTTTTCAAATTGCACTGCCGTTAATTTTTTATCCGTTTTATATAGTTTTTGAACGGTTTAAATCTATAAAAAAGCTATTAAGCCTTTTGTAAAATATGTGACATTCAACTATTTGTTTAACATATTTTTAATTGTTGTTTTGGAAAAACTATTTTATATTTAAAACTGACATGAATAAAAAGAATAATAAAACAATTTGATACATTAACAACGGTGCATTTTATGGAAGTTTTTGTAAAGCATAAAATTATTGGGTTGTAATTGAGGTTACTAAAGCATTTTTGTACTTTGTACCTGACTTGGGGTGTTTTGTATTACAGAAAATCACTGTTTGTCTCCAAGGTTATTAAAGCATTTTTGCACTTGACATTTCTCAATCGTTTATTAATTTTAGATACTTCATACCGTTTTTAAATATTTAAAGAAAAAAGTGTATCAAGTCGTTTTCTAAATCAGTAAAATTTAATTTTCAATTCTTTTTAAATAATTGTTTTTATCAAAGTTCCCGGTAATTTTTCAATTTTTCTTGGAACTGCTTGTTAATCTGCTTGTTAGAACTTAGAACTACTTGTTGATAAAAAGAGCGCATCAGAAATAGTTTTAAAAGCCATATCTCAAGCCAGCCAGTTTATTCCGGAATTTTAAAAAACTTTTCTATTTTTGAAATTTCGATCTCAGCATCTGATTGCCATATTGGTATTTTATCACCCCCTAAAATTAAGTTTGAGCCATGATAATTAGAATAATTTATCAAAAAGACATTTCGAGGCAAAAACACATGCCTGAATTTTAACTAATAATTTTTTTCAGAAACTTCGATCTTTTAGAAAATGTTTTCTCTAGACCTCATCACAAACTAAGATCTAATCAACCATTAAAATCAATTTTGCGACCCGTTTATGATAAAAGCGCATCAGAAATAAGCCTACAAGCGATATATAGAGCCAGACAGTTTATTCGAAAGAAAACAAATTCGATTTTTTTAATTGCTTTTTGTATCTGATTTCTAATTTAGAATTTGATCAGCCCCTAAAATTAATTCTAAGTCATGCTAATGAAAAGAATGTATCATGAAGGTGTTTCGTGGCGAAATGACATGCCAGATTTTTAATTAATAATTTTATTAGCGACTTTGTTATTTTAGAAAACGTATTCTCTTGACCTCATTTCAAAATAAGGTCTGTTCAGCCATTAAAATGAATTTTATGACTCGTTGTTGATAAGAGCGTATAAGAAATAAATCTACAAGCGATATCTCTAGCCAGCAAGTTTATTCCAAATTTTTTTAGAAATTTTCGAAATCGTTATCTCTGTGTAAATTTTCAGTTAGTGTCAATTTTTTTTCATTTTGGTATTCTAAACAACAAACTAAATTTGAAAAACATAGTTATGCTAAAGTCTCTTGAGGGAATAGTATACAGGAAAAAATTTGAAGGGTGTCCATTGCTTGGTCACTCCTGATATCTCGAAAACTTGAAAAAGGGGCTTTGCTTGAGAGTATCCACAAGTCACAGGTGTAGCGTGATCCAGGATCGCGCAGCTTTCTTCAAGACTTACGACTTTTTTCGACGGGAAACTGAGAGAAAAGGCATTACTGAATCAGAACCCTTTTTTCAAGTCTTAAGTGGATTAGGAGTGGCCAGACCATGGCACCCTTCAACTTTTTTTGCTGTACACTATTCCCTCAAGAGACTTTAGCATACTTTAATATACTGAACCCTGTCCTTTAATTTTTGATTCATCTTATTATCTCCATTCATGCACTTGAATTTTTTCCGATTTTTCCGATTTTTTTCTCTGAGATAGACCTACTTTTTCCCAAGTGTCAGTACTTTTTTCTCGATATTAGGTATGATC
>NC_046659.1:1677834-1682271 GCF_010883055.1 Belonocnema kinseyi
CAATAATTTATGTAGGATAAAAAAACATGTGCGAGAAGTTATCGTTTCTACTCTTTTTCAAACCACCATCTATGTAGAGTGAAAAGGGCGTCTGGTTTTTCTTTTGTTTTCCCCAGTAGGTCTAGTTTACATCTTTAATCCATCTCTGATCTATTCAAAATTTATTTCCTTGCTCTCTTCGATCCTTCTCCAGTGATTTGTAGGTTTTAATTAATTCTTACCTTTCGCTTTATTCTTTTTGTTGGTCCAGATACGAATTGGTTCAGTTTCTTCCTCCCCTTCCACTTTTTCTTCTTCTTGCTTCTTATTTCCTTCATTATCTGCCTTCATTATCTCCGATATTTTCAACAATTCGTTGAGAATAGTCTCGCTTTCTCCATTATATGAGTCATCTAAGACGCATCCCAGTCTTCTGGATTCTCCATGACTCTGGACCATGTTCGGAATTGATGTTAAGTGCGGAGATGATGCTGCCGTGCTTCTTCTGCTGTTGGCTAAAGTGAAGCAAGATTCTTGTTACTTTTCGTTGTTAATCCCGTGTAATTTTGATACCAGAGAGAATCCAATGAAACATCTGTTCCCGATGCTCCGTATAGGGCAATCACGAACTTCTCTCCAAGTGCAACAATAATGTCACCAGTACAAACAATCGCTTCCATGAAAACTTAATTACAGAGGTAATGCTGAGGAGGGAAATAGGAAAATGGAATGCCGCGAATCAGGTTGAGTCATAATAAAACCAGAAATTGTGATAAAACCAATACGGCATTTATTGCCACTTACAGAACTCCGAGGCCTGAAACCCGTGACAAAGTAGGTAGGCCTTAGACGGGTCGAAGGTTCATTTTTAATGGGTGGTACAACAGGATTTTGGAAGTGTGAGAAAGAGACTTTCCCAAGATTGACGAGTCAGCATTCATGCCAATGGGTTGGGAATCATGGTGGCGAGAGAGACAAAGAGTGAGATCCAGGCACTTGGTTGACACCCTTCTTTCCACTCAGGTTTCCACGAGGGTGAGCTAGCACATATTGAATATGGAAGATACAATGATGCGGGACCTCGGGACCCCTCGGGGGTTCCGCCTGATCTCGGGCATGACGCGGCAACCCTTTTGTATAAAAATTTTTTAGATATTGCTGTCCGATTCCGACGCAGTCTCGAAAAGAGGTCGTTCTCTAGAGTTTTGCCTTAATACTTTTAAAGCTGTTCAGTGAGAAATTTTCGCTTGCATTATGAATAAATCTGTCTATTTGAGACTGAAGTTTTCAGGTTTTGCTAGATATACGTTATTTTTCGTCCTTGGGTTGCGGATAGCGGGTCCCTGTACCAAGGATTTCTGCTGAATATGGTAGCAAAAATAAATAGTCAGTCGCGGACAATTGTCCAGGGGTGGTCCCGAAGGAATTTACCTCCAAGTGGAGGTGTGAAAACCGTGCCGGAAGCTGAATGGCACCTGGGTGAGGTGTCTAGAATGGTGATTCGGGAATACCGACGACCTCTCAGAGTACGCAGCCTGATCCTTGCATACGGGGCTCTACAAGGATGGACGAACCCCTTTCCCTAGCTTCTCGTGGGAACAATAATGACAACACCAAACATAGTTGTAATAACTGCGATTCAATGCGATGGATTGGCTGAATCTCGGGACATTTAGGTGGACGGAGCGACTGAATCACGACTTGCTAGAGTGTTACGATGCTTGTGTGGCCCCTGAACTGGGTTACATAGCACGGCTGCATGCTCAGTGGTGCGAGAAACACCCGGAGCTATTGCACTTTTCGCATGAACGTCTGCGAAACCATGCCGAACTACTCAAAACAGAGTCAATGTAAGCGGCACGCCTACTTTAACACAGCTAAAACCAGGCGGAAACAGAGAAAGAGAGGCGACACGAAGACCAACCGCGGGCAGGCATCCGATAGAGGAAGAGCGATGCTTTATGACCCGCAGAAACATCAACTACAAGGTTTCTCACAAGCCTAAATATCTGGCTGAAATGAATAACGAGCTTGGTGGACATTTTTCCGAAGAATCCGACCTCTGGGCTATCAATTATTGTGTGTATGACGGAGCGAGAGCTTTGGCCGATGAGAACCGTAAAACGAAACCTATGGTTGATCATAAGACCAAAAGACGAATGCATTAACTCGCCATAAAGATAGGCTGGGCAAGACAATAGGGGTCAGAGAAAATCAACAGTTTCTTTCTGACCCACCTCGACACTTTCAAAACCCTCCAGTTACTGTCGACCATCCTCCCAAACCAGAGGAGGTCGAGGTATTTTGGAGAGAAGTCTACAAAGTGCAGCATAGACTGGACGAAGACTCAGAAAATATAAATAGCTTCAAGGATCTCTGTGATACCCTCATAACACCTGATGAAGAATGCCCACCCATCGCTACCGAGGAGGTGAAAAAAGTATTAAGAGGTATGAAGAACTATTCGGCTCCGGGATCAGATTGTATCACGATCTTCTGTTGGAAAAAGTTTGCTTCAACCCATAAGCATTTGGCCTGTATTTTCACATCATATTTAAAGTCGGAAGGCCCAATTTCCGAGTGGTAAATGGAAGAGCGCACAATACTCCTGCAGAAAATAGGCGACACAGCTGACCCGACGAAATAAAGACCAAACACTTGTCTGAACAGTCTGTATAAGATATTCACATCTCTCCTAAATGATAGGATTGTTCGGGCAATTGAAACTGTGTGGCAAGCAATGTATGAAAAACGAGGATCAAAGAAAGGCGTAGCGGGATGTCGGGAGTACCTCTTTCTCGATTTGTGTGTCCGCAAAGATGCAGAATTTTACCAGCGTGACCTATCGATGGCCTGGATTGATTATTGGAAAGCTTTCCATTCGACCTCCCATAGACTTATCATCTGTTTTTGGAAAACCTTAAAGGTTCATCCGTAAATCTTTAGTTGCATAGAGAGATAGATGCCGCTTTGGAAAACCAGTCCTTCAGGGCGACACCATGAGCCCACTCCTCTTTGCCTTACATTATTGCCACTATCTCTAGCAATAAGCCATTCCCACGGGTACTTCTGCGGCAAACCTGCAGATCGAAAGTACAAGGTCACTCATGTATTTTACATGGACGATCTTAAGATCTATGCAAAGAAAAAAGAACAACTACATCTAGTTCTAGGGATTGTCGAACGATATACTACGGAAATTGGAATAAATTTGGGTTATAAAAATGCGCCACGGCTTATTTAAAGCCAGGAAAACTTAATGGCATCCCTGAAGACCCTGAGCTCGTCGATAGAAGCGCTATACGACACTGCAACGAACATGCTTGCCGTCCTGGTAGTACTCTATTCATTTTAAGTGGTTCCATGGACAAAGAAAGAATTCAGAGGTCTTGATATCGGGACAAGAAAGGTCATGCAAATGAACAAAATCATACATCTTAAGTCTTCTGTTCCGCGACTCTACATCTCACACCGTTAAGGTTGTCGCGGAATATTGAATCTTACATGTCTTCACAATAGGATTATTCTGGGTACAACACATAGAGTCGCAAATGGAAGAGACCCTATTCTTAAAATAATCAGGAAGCACGAAGAAGTGGGCATAGGAGCGTTTCTGTACAAAGCAGTGGAGAAGGCTGCTGAAACACTCGGACATAACTTCAGTATTAGGGGGGGGGGGGAGCAAAATGTATAATAATCTCATCTATCTCGATAACTCACTCCTGCAAGCACGGATCAATAAAGCACAATAGAAAAACTTTCTTGAACAACTCCTCGATAAGAGGATGCACGGTATCTTCCACGGAAATGTTTAGGATCAGTCATTGTCGTGTGAGCTAATTTTTGCTTTCCTTAAATCACCCGGATTCAACTCTGGTACGGAGGGTTTTATTTTGGCATGCCAAGACAGTTTTATTTTCACCTCAACGTACCGTCACCACATTTTAAGCCAAGAAATTCTCGACGATAGCTGCAGCGCGTGCTATGCACAGCCCAAGAATTTAGCTCACATACTATCTAGTTGTCCCATTCTTGCGGGAGCGACCTAGATCCAAAGGCACAATGCGGCACTAAGAGTGCTTTATTACCATCTCTGTCACTCTTACGACATTAACCTTAATAGCGCTCCTCTAAACGCTCCTAGGGAAATCGAGTCAATTGTCGAGAATAAGAAGTGTCGCATATACATTTTCGTTACTGAATCATCGGCACTCTTGGAGTTGCAAGGTTTCACTCGTTGATAGCCTGAAAAGCATCCGTGCGTGTCAACAATATGCTAAAACACTTGCTGGAAAAACGCAGAAAGCGGTCGTCCTTGGGTCGCTGCATGTTCTCAGGTTGCAGGAGGCTTTTGTTGGAACGTCGTATTCATTCTGTTACAGATTGTAGCCACCTATCTCACGGTCGTGACACGTGGTTGTAGCTAAAATTTTACTGCAATTTCGCTGGAAGCGGGTG
>NC_046659.1:1682371-1717760 GCF_010883055.1 Belonocnema kinseyi
TAAAAATTTGTCATGAGGACAACCGCAGGATTTCTCCAGGACCGGGTGCTAATCTGAAAAATTGCACCCGCTTCCAGCGAAATCGCGGTAAAATTTCAGCTACAACCACGTCTCACAACCGTGAGATAGGTTGTTACAGTCTGTAAAGAAATCAACACGACGATCCAGCAAAAGCCTCTTGCTCCCGAAGAACACGGAGCGACCCAAGGACAACCGCCTTCTGAATTTTTCCCGCAAGTGTTCTAGCATATTGTTGACACGCAGGGATGCTTTTTAGGCCATTAGCAAGTGAAAGCTTGGCACCTCCAAGAGCGCCGATGATAAGGATGATCAGTTTAACAGAATATTCCGGGTACAGTCGTTGCAACTCCCTTATAAGGTCTCGATACCTCTCCTTCTTTTCATTCTTCTTGGTTATGATATTTTTGTCAGCCGGTGCCGAAAATTCGATAACGAACATGGTTCGCTTCTCGAAGTCTAGAAGAACCATGCCAGGCCTCGAGTAAGCAACAAAAACAATTGTCAAGAATATAAAGTTCCAGTATATGCGGCACATCCCATTCTCGACAATTGACTCAATTACCCTAGGAGCATTTAGAGGAGCGATATTAAGGTTCATGCCGTAGGAGTGACAGAGATGGTAATAAAACACTATCAGTGCCGCATTGTGCCTTTGAATGTAGGTCGTTCTCGCGTGAGTTGGACAACTAGATAGTATGTGAGCTAAATGCTCGGGGTGTGCAAGGCACGCTCTGCAGCTATCATCGGGAATTTCTTGGCTCAAAATGTGGCGACGGTATTTTAAGGTGGAAATGACACCGTCTTGACATGCAAAAATGAAACACTCCGTACCAGACTTCAATCCGGGCGATTTTAGGAAAACAAACGTTAACTCACAGGACATTGATTGATCCTTTACATTTCTGTGGAAGATACCGTGCATCCTCTAATCGAGGAGCTGTTCACGAAAGTTTTTCTCTTGTGCTTTCTTACTCCGGGCTTTTAGGAGTGAGTACTCTACATAGATAAGATTTGATGCATTTTTCTCACCCCCAATACTGAAGTCAAGTCCGAGTGCTTCAGCAGCCTCCTCCGCTGCTTTGTACAGAAACGCTCCTATGACCACTTCTTCGTGATTCCTGACCATTTTAAGAAGAGGGTCTCTTCCATTTGCAACTCAATTGCCTCGTTGTTCATACATTTCTTGCCACACAGGTTCAATTGCCCGAACAATCCTATTATTTAGGATAGCTGTGAATATCTTATAAAGCGTGTTCAGACAAGTTATTGGCCTGTAATTCTTCGGGTCAGCTAAGTTGCCTATTTTCGGCAGAAGTGTTATGCGCCGTTCCACCAACCACTCTGGAATCGGCTCTTCCGACTTCAAATATTAGGTGAAAATACGGGCCAAATGCTGATGGGTTGAAGAAAACTTCTTCCAGCAGAAGGTTTTGATACAATCTGGTCCCGGTGCGGAATAGTTCTTCATTCCTCTTAATACTTTTTTCACCTCCTCGGTAGTGATGGGTGGGCATTCTTTATCAGGTGTTATGAGGGCAACATATAACACCTTGAAGCTCTTTATATTTTCTGAGTCTTCGTCCAGTCTATGCTGAACTTCGTAGACTTCTCTCCAAAATACTTCGACCTTCTCTGGTTTGGGTGGGTGTTCGACAGTAACTGGAGGGTCTTGGAAGAGTCGAGATGAGTCAGAGAGAAACTGTTGATTTTCTCTGACCCACCTCTCCGTCCGTAGACGGTTCATTTTGTTGCAAGTAAAGTCAGTTTTCCCAATTAATAGGATGTTCATCATAACTTTTTGTGTGCTGTTCTTGGAGGGACATAGGTACTGGATATGTGCGACAAATAAATAGTTGGTCACCCCTAACTTTTTCTACCATCGTTTCTATCAATAACGTTTTAATTTCTTGAGGTTCAATTAAATTGACATTCTTATATCTTCATATTTAATCTACAAAATCTCCCTTCAAGTATCCATTCTTCACATACGCTTTGAATGTAGAAGATTTCATTCGTATAATCCAGATCTGCTATTAATCTTACACTTTTAGGTTCATATTCATTACAAGAAAATTTTATAGAGATATTCGCCTCTGTGAATATTACAGTATCATCTACAAAATAAATTTTTGATTTGAACCTATTAAATACGTCTGCACCTAAAATAAAATCTTTGTTTAACTTCTAAACAACAATAGGTACATAATTTGAACCTGTGGCCCGTGCCCGTTTCGTCCAGGCATGATATTATACTAAAATATGAGGCTTAGGGGTTTCTCTCTCCGGTAGCGTTATGGAAGTTTTGAGAATGGCTAGTAAATTATTGTGAAAAGTTAGCTTGAAATACGTTTGCTCCATTGTTTTTAAGTAATGACCTTGATTAACAAGTTTCATTAGGGTATTTCTATTAGGATTATTGTTTGATGAGGTGAGTAGTTCCCCGGCATGATAATTAGCGTTATAGATCCTATGATTAAGGTTTCGATTATGGTTTTGATTGTAAATTGGACTATTAACATATTGTTGGCGATTCAATGTCTTACTAATATTTCTGTGTTTAATTCTTCAGTAATACTTGTGGATAATGTAGTGACAGTTTCAGAATTACAAAAGGGTGGAATGAGATCACTAGAGTTTGTTGTGATGTGGACATCATAAGCTCCCCGAGTGATCCTACTGCGCGGGTTATACCATCCAAATTTTAATCCCTTGATAATTTGGTGCTGAACATTCTCATTCCACATTTTTCTGATAGAATTGGTTTTCAAGGAATCGATGTTATCTCTGTGAGATAGCATGTGATTTCACTACTCTTTGGTCATGCCGGGAAGGAAGCCAAAGTCACGGAATGCTGATGCATTTTACTGACTTCAACAGCATTGTCGTAAACTTTGAAGTCCCCCAAAAATAGCATGGGCTTTTTCCTACTCCGACCAGAAAGTTCAGAAATAGGAAGGTTTTGTTAACCATGTCACCTTTCTATAAGATATAACCTTCTTTTCTAATGTGTTTTCTAAATGAGCATCTATTTTCTCCAAATCTCTTAAACGCTTTTTAACACTCATATAATTTACGTTGCTTGTGGTCCACACTGTATTCAGACAAGTGAATATTATGTTATTCTTCGGGTTAGCTAAGTTGCTTAAAATCGGCAGGAGTACTGTGCGCTGTTCTACTAACAAAGCCCAAATTAGCTTTTCTGACTTTAACTATTAGTTAAAAATACGGACTCAATGCTGGTGGCTTCGAAGAAACATATTTCACTAGAAGGTCTTGATACCATCTGGCTCCGGAGCAGAATAGTTCTTTATGCGTCTTAATACTTTTTTCACCTCTTCGGTACTAATGCATGGGTATTCTCCTTCAGGTGTTATAAGGGCGGGTGGTTGACAGTAACTGGAGGATCTTGGAAAAGTCGAGATGAGTCAGAGCGAAATTGTTGGGGTTCTCTGGCCCACCTCTCTCTCTATGCACTCTAGACCTCTTTTAGTGTCAGATAGTATCCGTATTCTCTCTAAAATATGCTGCCTGATGTTCAGCAGCTTTGATTTGCCAAGTATGTGATAACGGATCCGGAGTTCGCGCGTGAACTTTCAAACATTGGCAGTAAAATTCCTGCCAGATGTTATGTAGTCAATCATACACTAAATGCGGGACACGTACTGTCTTGCCCAGCCTGTTTTTATGGCGAGTTGACGCAGTCACCTTCCGGTCTTACAATTACCCGTTGGTGTGATAATTTTGCTCCGTCTACCTAAAAGCCCCGATAATCCACCGATCCATCGCATTAACTCCATCCTTATTGGCACGCTGAGCTCTAGAGTGGTTGGCATTATTGGCCCACCTATTGTCGAGAGCCCTGCGGTATCCCAACCTCACCTTTCTAGACACCTCACCAAGGTGCCATTCAGCTTGCGGCACGATTTTCACATCTCTGCTTGCGGGTTAATTCCTTCGGGACCAACCCTGGACAATTTTACACAACTGCCTATTAATTGATGTCACTATTATCAGCAGAAACACTTGGTACAGAAACCCTTTATCCGCAACCAGAGGACGCATTCGGTGGCTTTGTCATAGACCCTTCTGTTTGATTCTAGATTTAAGATATATTTAACTTTGCGACATTTAACCTACTTGTACTAATATGAAAATAATAAATATTCTAATGAATATATAGAAACAGAAATTTTTTTAATAAAACAAATACAAAGAAAATTAAAAAATGAAAGAAGAGGAATTGGACGTTGCTTGCTCCCTTCTTCTTTCCATAACATAATCACAAAAGGGTGAATAACTAAAGTAAATAAAATCGAAATAAAATAGAAGAGAGAGGATTTGTAGGTTGCCTATCTTATTTCCTTTTTTCACAAAAATGAAAAATAAGTGCACTACTATAATAATAATAATCACTACAAGCTTTAGTATTATCATTGTCAACATGCAAATGGAATGGTTTATCTCAGAGTAGAGGTTGACTAAATGGAAATGCAGTCTGTTCCTCCAATTACCAATCATTCCAGAAAGTCGTGATGTTTTTAGACATTGGGAATTTCAGTCAACACTTTGACCCTAAGGACATGAGACGAGACATCGATAATAACTACCTGAAGTGCATAGGGAGACTGACGATGGATGATTGCCGAGAGAAAATAATAATTTGATACTTTGATCATTAAATTCCAATAGATATTCAGCAAAAAGGACAATCTGAACCGAATACTCTCTTAAATTCAACAAACCCAAAAATAAATCTCTGTCTAGAATAACGCATAAACGTCGAGTACCAATCCTAGAACACATAGGCAAAGACTGATGATATAACTCAAGAATTGTACATAAGAACCAATGAAATACAGCAAAGAAAATCATAATTCATTACAAAGCGTCCACATGGGCAAAAGCTATATCGGTTGCCGTCAAGCCTGCAACAAAAAATGTCAGGAAGTAGTAAAAATTAAAAACTGATAATATCATAGATCTCATCAGCTATTTTGTGCAACGCATTTCGTGCTTTTCGAAAGTCAGCGTGTTGCGCGGGTGCAAGAAATGATCATACGGCTTGCACTTTCCAATTTATCCTTTTCGCACTTAATATAAACACAAACTTATGTCCAGCAAATTAAATGTAAGAGCATTTATTATTATTTTTATTTTTAACTCCCGAGACGATACACGTAGGTAAAAACCAGTATGTTTAATATCTAAACGATGAAGAAAAGTTTCTATGCAAACCCGGACGGCTTTCGTATCTTTCTGTGAGTTTTTGTGGGAGGCGAAGTTCTCGTTTGCCTGAAGCGATAGTTTGCTAGCGACGGTCGTGAAAGTATACTTTTACGGACTGCGCGCATGCGCTTTTGGTCGAAATCGCGACACTCTTCTGGCGCTCCTTTTTGACGCATGCGCGGTTAATATGACTAATGTTAGTAGACTGTAAGATGCAGGTGTACACAGCACGCCGATCCGGCCGGCTAGACGCAGAAACTCGTTAAATTGCACGAAAAGCCGCCAGTGTTTCGTCAACCCTTAAAAATTGTGTTAAGATGGCAAGCGATGATTAAGATCAGTGGTTGGTCAAACTTTTTGCTCAATTTTCAGGTATGGTTATTTCCGTCCCAACTTAATTTTTTCCACTACTTTTCGGCCTATTCATGGACTTAAAGCAGTTTAATGCCAAGAAACTTCAGCTTAATGTTACAAATTTAAGAATTTTCTTGTCCTAATTATTTTTCTATTTCCCAAAAAAGGAACCCTGAGAAAAGTGATTGTCTGCTCAAGCTCACAGGTATCTGACCAGAAAGTAGGTCGTTGGTCAGCCCAGTCAGGGAACCTTGACTTGGTCAACAGCTTGCCGACAAGTGATCAAGATTGACAATTTATGCCGAGCACACCACCTTACTTGCAGGAAGAAGCTGAAAATTCTACTTTGGATTTGCTACAAGCTAAATCGAAAGATAAGTACGGAGCGGCATACAAGGCTGAATCGAATTGACGAATCCTTCCGTTTCCGGATGTAGGTAGACCTTTCTCAGCTGAATACTGGATGACTCACTATCCGCTGCATGTTGATCTAACGTTTTGAGATGCTCGCCGTGGATGGATTTCTGACTCCATTGTGTTTCTAATTTCTGTATGGTTTCTGCGCTGATATACAAGGCCTTCTTTAAGGAATAAATTCAAGGGCACGTAGTCAAGATCCGCTTCAAGAATGGTGTTGCCCAACGCAACATCACACTTTCTTTTAAAATAGTCTCAGAACTATATAACTTGGGAATAATAAAACAGCTGGCCAGCAAGTATATCTAGGACAAACGGTGAGCAGGAGAATGTCAGCTGGGCGTGCTGAATATGCTTTGGCGAGCATTTGCTGTTTGTAGCTAACCACATCTACAGAAATACCGTGAGAGACCATTAAGAGGAATACCAAAATACATGAGGAATGCGTACGTCTCTATTATGAAAGTGCAATGTTTGAAACCAAACTAGGAGACCTTATTGCTAAAGTAATGGGAATCTTAGAGGAACGAGAAATAAGGATTAAACAACATACTGCTTCAGCGTGAAACAAGGACGGAAGTAAACATCAGTGAGAGGAGGCGCCGTGTCGCACGATCAAACAACGACCATTGATGTTCTTTCTCAACCTGTTGATGATCTAAGACCACCACATCTTCCGGAGATAGATGGCCTTGTACAACAAAATGCAACAGAAGAGGTTTAGAAACCAAGAAGGTGATTAGCATGGACGCACTATGTAAACAGAGATGATATGCGCGTTTGTTTTGTGGCAGAGAGAAGTGGGCAAAGTGTGAGAAGAGAACATTATTCACTCTTCTTACTTAAGCACCTACAGCTACTTACAAGAATGAACGTGCAGGATATAGCAAATAAAAAAACTCAATGTCTGTTATATGATTGATTTCATCTTTTGAAATAGCTGCCATCAAATTGGAAGTTGCACAGTAGAGTATTATTGATGAACTCTCCTGGGAAGATTTAAACAATTAAGACCTGATTGAAGCTAAAGGCATTGAAGCATTTAAGCTAAAGGCAACCCTTAGAAAGTTGGGCCACAGAACAAGGCCTACAAGTGCCGTCTTTGCTTGAGAAAGAGATCAAAATCTACGATGGACGATCAAGCTGAATATAGATTTATGCAAAGTAACGTAAAAATTTGTTCAATTGACTCAATATAAATACGGTAATGGAACCGAAAAGCTGATAAACCATGCGAGTATAATCATCCACCTTCGGTTCATCGAGATATTAGCACCAGCAATATTGGAAGAAAGTATATGCTGCCAGAAGCACAGAATTGACGTTTTTATTGTTATACTGCTTTGGTACAAGTAAAGTAGTGCAAGAAGGCAACAAAATAAAACCTTTAAGGCAGAAGAAAAAAGGTTATATTGTTAACTAAGTGTTAAGGAAAATATCCTATAAAACACCGACGCAATAAGACGGATATATGTCAAATAGACCTCTGCAGTGCACTATGATTCTGATTAGCATTGAACCCATTGAGCGAATCACTTAATGGCATCTCTCATGGGTTTAAAATACTAGATAAATAGGATGGACATCAAGTGACCTATCTGTTGTACATGGATGAACTAAAGCTCTACACTAGTCCAGACCAGAAAGTGTAACAAGTGATCGATGTCACAGAGCAGTTTTCCAATGATATCTACATGGAGTTCGAATTAGATAAATACAGAAGAATGAATTTAACTAGATGTAAATTAGGGACCGCAGAGCCAGAGAATAAATTCGAAAATGACACTGAGGCAATGGCTGAGGTCAAGTCGTATAAATATCTGGGTATTCTTGAATCTCAGGGTACTCAGCGTACGATAGTTAAGAAAAGACTACAAACCGCATTCACTATAACCCTCAGATTATTCTGAATAGTTCTCTCGACTCCGCGAAAAAAATCAAGGCCATCAGCACCTACGTCAACCCTGTCCTTACGTACCCATTCGGGCTCGTGAAGTTCTCTAAGAACGACCTTCAAAGTATCCACAGAACCGTCAGCGCCGAAATGACGTAAAACCGAATGCATCATAGTAAGTCGGCGAATGAAATAGTGGTTCAAATGCGAAATATAGGGCGTAGGCGCATTGTAGATGTCAGAAAACTATGTAAGTCACAAGTTATAAAGTTGCGTGACTATTTCAACAGCAAGCGAGATGTTGCCCTTTCTAATACTAGCAACGCAATCGAGACAGAAAGCCATCCGCGGTGAGCACGCGAAACCGTTGGATCATCATGAAGTGAATAGTAAGGCATCTAATATTTAGCTAAGAAAGGGTGTCCTGTATCCAGAAACGGAAGGGTCTGTCATTGAGATTGGGGACAGGGTTGTCAGCAACAGATATCTCAAACACGTGTTACATCCAAACATGGTTAACGGTGCTGATTATTTGGAGATAACAACAAATCCATCCAGGACATCATTGAAGGTTTTTGCGTAGCGGCTCAAAGAAAACATCAAATACTTGCGCTAGGCATAGGATTCTTAACAGAATGGATGCTATTATATAGATACATTTCAATGTTCGTTTTAGAGCAAGAAGATTACATCTTATATTGAAATGTTGTTATCCAGGCAGATCATTCATTACATCTTGGACAATCGTCGTGACATCCTGACACATGTTTGATGTCCGTGTGGAACTGCATTTTCAAATATTATAAAATTCATAGAGAGAAAAATTTCAAAATTCGATATTTCGGCGAAAAAACAGATGTTTGAGCACTTTTTTTGTACTTTTAGGTTAAGATATCCCAAAAACCTGATTACTTTTTTATTGTTCTTTTATATACTATACATTTTTTATATTGTTATTGTGTTATTTTGTAATTATTTTTATTACTATGTATATTAAACTTACGACTTTCATGTAGTTGATAAGCGAGTATCCATGGTCCCACGTGATAGTTGCTTCGCAAGAAAGTGGTTTAATATCTATTTGTTGAGACGAATCAAGAACGTGCAGAGCCTTTGCAAATAGGTAAACAGCGTCATACATAAGGGCAGTTTCCGTCTGAAAAACAATCACCTAATTAGAGTTAGTACAACTATCATCAAGAAAATTCACCTTAGGAGCCTTTGATGCCTTCTAACTCAGATAAGAAATTCTACTGTGAAAAGTAGTTTTCTACAAGAATGAAACCCGAAATATCTCTTTTTATCAAAATGAATCATCGTGGAAGCATAAAATCTATTATCAAGTAGATGTCTATTTGAAAGGTCAAATTGTTCTGCATAAATAAGCCTACAGCTCAAGGACAGTTTCGTTTTTACAAATACATTCAGAAGGAAGATAAACTGCTCGTTTTACTCGGATTTTATCAATAAACTGCAAGAAACAATTTAAAATAGGTATTGACGCTTTAAAGGTCTGATCTCCAGATGACCCTCTTTATTCTCTGAAGCACAAGGCACACAAGTATGCTTTTCAGGACAATATACTATGACAGCTTGGCGCTTTATAGAGCACCGATGATCAGGGAAACCAGCTTAATAGAATATTGAAAGTATGCACATGGCAACTTCCTTATAAGTTTTGTATATCTTGAGTGCCCGACAGAAATAACTGTCGAGGATATGAAGTTCCAGTATAAGTATGCCGAAGTCTCTTTTTGGTAAGTCTCGTGTTGCTTTTATGCATCGTTCAAGGTTCGCCAAGTATAATATACGGTTCTATATTTTTCTATAGTTCCCTGAGAGAAAATTTTTCCTATCGTATATCCAGAAGCGTCTGTGGTTAAAACAAAAAATTTAATGGAATTCTGGCGCTCTAACCCAAGTTTTGCGTAAAGTTCTTTCTTTAAAATATCGAATGCATATTGTTGTTTTTCCGTTGAATTAAACAGCGTGTTCTTTTCAAAAGTTCTATTAGCGGACTGACAATATGTAAAAATTCGCATTTATCTAAATGCAATTCCAAATTAGCAGTGCGTCATCGTTCCATAAAGTTATTAAATTGTTTCTCATATTCATCGAGCATTAGTCTATAAAACAATATCATCGAGATAAACGAACAATTCTGTTCCATCTAACACTGTTAATATTAAATCCGTTAAACGCTGGAAGTTAGCTGGAGCATTTTTTAAACCAAAAGGCATACGATCAAACTCATAATGTCCGTCGGCTTCAGAAAAAGAAGTTTTGTGTCCATCTTTCGAATCCATTATGATTTGATGAAAACCCTTAACCTAAATCGAATACTGAGAATTATTGAGTACTGCATAGTTCTTAAGAAATTTCTGTTATATTTGGCAAAGGGTGAGGTTCACCTAGTGGCTTTTCATTAAGTTTTGGAAAATCCAAAACCATTGTCCATTTTCTGTTTGCGTGAAAATGTAACTTTTTTAAAACTATTCAAATCTCATTAAAGATATATAAGGATGGTTTTACTGTTCTGTTTTCTAAAAGTTTTTTTTTTAACTTTCCGAGTTATTAATTCTTAGTGTATATAACAGAATCTATACTATCTTATAGGGTCGTTTTCAGTTGTTCGTTTGCTGTGTTTAAGAACGTTGGTTGCTTGTAATTGCAATTTTTCATTATTTAAATGATCTAATCGTAACAATCTTTATAATTCTTCTATTCTGTCTTGTCCTGGAATGTTGAAGATTTTGCATAAATACCATAGTTTAGGTTTATCAAGATTTAAAAATATATCCCATAATTGGACGGTAGGTTTATGGTTTATGGTTTTAATTAGGGAGCTTACATTCAAAAGGGAAATATCTATAATTTAAAAAAAAATTTTCTTCGTTTCTGAATCTGTGTGGTGAGCTGCATCGAACTATCTGTTCCACTTTCATATGAAAGGAGCAAATCCATGTGTATTTGGAGGTTATAGTTGAGTTTTCTGGTGAAAAGGGAACATATCCACTTCCCTATAACGAATTATTTTTGAATCAATCAAAAGAGAACATATCCTCAGTGAATTACAAGGATCGTGAGTAGTTTTTTTTCAAACAGGCACATATCCAAAGTGCCATCTGTCGGATTTTTTCAAGCTCTACTTATATATGAATGCTTTATTATGCGCGGGTAGTAACCTTGTATATGTTAAGTACTAATATAGTGAACCAAAATCGTCCGTAAGCATCGCTCTACGGCAAGCCTGTCAGCCATTCTGCTTGACAGAAATATTATGTCCATGATTTTTTGTTGTTATTCCTATTTTGTTCAGTGTTATTTTCACCGCGCTAATTTTTTTTTTATTGTGACTGAAAAATATTATTGTTTTGTGTTTTGCTGGCATATTTAAATTGAGATATCGGTCGGAGAACTGAACCAGGTTTTGCGCAAACGGAGTTATCTGTCCTATAAAGCTGAATTTTTATGGAGTTTTCTCACTTTCACGACAAAAAGGAATATGTCCAAATTAAAAATGGCTGTAACACCTTCAGTTTTTGGTATAAGATGTTCACATCTTAGGACATCATTTTTGGAGCCTAATTAAACAATACTAGAACATATAAGTAATTTAAAAAAAGATTGTTAAAATGTACAAGGTTTTTTTTTACTTTCCGAACATTTTTCCCCAGTAGATATGTTCCCTTTTGAGAGTAAACTCCTCAATTGGGTTAGATAAGTTTAAATTTGGACAATTCTAATTACATTTTTCTTTATATTTGTCTTTTTCATTAAAGTCTTGCAGTTATACTTTCGGAATTTCGATATTCATTGATTGTATCCATGTACTTGCTAACTTTAAATAGATACGAGCTTCATTGTTACTATCAACTGCATCACCTATAGAGATTCCATGACCCACGGATAGTTGAGGTAGATAATCAAGTTTTTTTTAACTGGTGCTCAATTTGTAATTGTACGAAGAGGATTTTTATTTATTTCAGTTAGGCTTAATTGTCCGTCTTCGTTAATGGTTATTTTAGATGTTATCATGCCCATCTTTAGGAAATTCGGTTTGGCAGCTGTGTCTTTACTCATGGTGGAAGAGTATTAAAGTCCTTCAGTAATTATTTCTATATAAGATATTGCACTGCCCACACTTGAAAGACTTTTTATGTTTCTACTTCATCTTGTGAAATATTTTTATTAGTGAAAACGGGTGCATTACATTTTTGACTTAAGTTTCCCTCGTGCACTTTACCAAAGGAGAGAGTTCCCGTTTCTCTTGTTTAGCGGTCGCAGAGAAAACGCGCATTGACAGGAGCAGCGCACCCCCGTCAACATCAGCTAATAGCGCAAGACCAGTGCTCCTTTATGGCACCTCTCATTCTACCAATCCTTAGATTCAGTCTTCTGACACGAGAGACATTTCGACTTTTACCTGCCACGATTGACGGAGATGTAACTCTAAAATTTATTCGATACTCTGAGCTCGAAGTAGAAGCATTGCCCCGAAGGCCTTGACTAAATAGCAACTGGCTAATTTCAACAAAATTAAAAAAGGCAATTATCATGAGAGGAAGCACCCACGGACGAAGGCCGTTGCCGGGTAGGTGCCTTTAGGTAGGTAAAGCTGGAAGTACCATTTTGCACAAAGAACGTCAGACCTATGTCATAATTGAAGGTTCTTTTAAGACTCATTTTAAACCGAAAAGCCAATTTTTGTGCTCTGCATTTTTTCAAAAAAATTCATGGTACTGCTAGCTTTACGTAAAGCTAGCAGTACCGTGGTCGAAATACTCGTTATATCAAATTTTTTCTTTCAGAGGAATTGAAGAGGAATTGAAGAATTGAATTACAGCAGAATTGAAGGCTAATTTTAGGTTCTCTAACGCCCCTAAAATCAATTTCCCAAAAACATCCCCTGACATTAAAAAACTCCCCCTTACTTCCAAGTGCTGATAAAATGCACTAAATATGCACTAATCATATAAAGTAGTATATCAGAATTGAAGGCTCATTAACGGCTCTTGCATGAACCACAGCGCAATTTTTCGAAAACAACTCTTATTATAAAAATACTACCCTAAAAAGAAATATGCACTAATCTGAAAATTGAGTAGGCAAGAATGAATGTTGATTTTAGGCTCTTCAACGCCCCCGAAATCAATTTTCCAAAACATTCCCTTGATGTTAAAAAACTACCCCTTACCCAAAAGTGCTAATTAAGTGCACTAAATATGCACTAATCATAGAACTGAGTACATCAGAACTAAATGCTTATTAAAGGCTCTAGTAAGACCCACAGCTCAATTTTTCAAATGCAACCCCTTATCATAAATAAACGATCCTAAAAATTAAACATGCACCAATATGAAAATTAAGTACAGCAGTATTTAAGGCTAATTTTAGGCTCTCCAAATCCGCCAAATTCAAATTTCTAAAACCATCCTTTGATATTAAAAAGCTCCCCCTTACTTCAAAGTGCTGATAAAGTGCCCTAAATATGCACTTATCATAAAACTGATTATATCAGAATTGAAGGCTCATTTAAGGCTCTTGTATGAACCACGGCGCAATTTTTCATAAACCACCAATCTGAAAATTGAGTACACCAGAATTGAAGGTTCATTTTAGGATTTCCAACGGATTTAAGATCAATTATATAAAACCATCCTTTGATATTAAAAGCTACCCCTTATTTAAAATTGCTGACAAGCTGCACTAAATATGCAGTAATTATAAAACTGAGTACATCAGAATTAAAGGCTCATTGAAGGCTTTTGCATGACCTTCGGCGAAATTTTTCAAAAATAACCCCTATCATAAATAAACTACCCTAAAAGTTAAATATGCACTTATCTGGAAATGGAGTACACAAGAATTGAGGGCTAATTTTATGATCTCTGACGCCCCAAAATCAATTCTCGAAAACCATCCCCTTGATTTTAAAAAACTACCCCTTACTTAAAAGTGCTGATAAAGTGCATTAAATATGCACTAATCATATAACTGATTATATCAGAATTGAGGGCTCATTAAAAGCTCTTGTATGACCTACTGCGCTATTTTTAAAAAACAACCCCCATCATAAATAAACTACCCTAAAAATTAAATCTGCACTAATCTGAAAATTGCATATACAGAATTGAGGGCTCATTTAAGGCTCTCGAGCGCCTCAAAATCAATTTTCCAAAACCACCCCTTGACTTTAGAAAAGTACGTCTTATTTAAAAGTGCACAAGCTAAAGATTACGATTTTTATCAACCGACGGATAAACATTTCATAGGTATATTTTTATTCCACTGAAGGATTGGAAAGTCGTTTAGTAATTGCTTCAGTAAGCATTTCTCAAAATCTTCAGTATAAGACTGTCGTAAACCGTACAAAAATCTGCGTTAAATGCATCCTAAAATTTCTTTACTTGAAACGCGTTAGGTAATTTCGGTAATACTAAGCATTCCAATATTTTCAGAAAAACCCTGATCCCAATCTTTGAACTTAGACTTTTTTGGTTGTCAGGTACATATTATACTAAAGTTAAATTTTATTATATAAACCTTGTTCTTCTAATAGAAGACTTTTATTACGCGTTTCCTAAGTTCAATTATGTGGTACATGACATTGAAAGTATTTCGCTCAAAGAAAATTTGCACCAAAGAAAGTTTTATTAAAAATATGATAAAAAAATATTAATATGTATAATAACTATATTAATATAAATATTGGTAAATATTGATTTTGAAACTTGCTTCCTACGTAGTTTTTAACCAAGCGATCTGACTTTCATTTCAAAGTTTATCACAACTAGTCCTTGGACTAAAATCTTCCCTATACGTTCCGTTTTCACAAAGCGGGGTTTCGACTAGTTAAGTAGTTTGCCCCAAGCATCAGAATTGCACACATTTACGATGTCGGTTATCTACAAAAATGCGTTTTTGGTAGTTAACTCTCCAGAAACCGTATCGTATGGCGATAGGATGTGTTTTTTTCGCTCACTTCTGTGGGAAAGGTATGTGACCGTCCCAAGTCTATGTTTGCTTGAAATGCTGATGTTGAAAAGATGTAGAATTACCGTTTTTTAAACAGGTACCTGTATGTACGGTTGCTATTACGTTAACTTGTACTGTGTTAATTTGCAATATTAAATTGGTATCTCAGTACTCGCTATCAATATTGCAAATTTTTAACTGTAATTTTTTTAACCACGAATTTTGCTTACAATAAATCTGTTTGTTGATCTGTAGTTTTGGTGGGTAACTCAATCATCCCGGCCGAATTTTTGTTAGGTTAACTATTCATTTTTATGAATAATTAAAGTATTCAGTATTGTACTTTTATTGATTGTTACTAATTATAAGATACCAATCAATGTTGCATCTTTCCTAAATGTACTTAAAGATGGTTGGATTAAAGTTAATGTTTATACTTAAATATTTGGTGGAACATGGTCAATGTCTTGTTATTCTAATGTGTTTAATTGCTCTCTTTCTCTCTCTTCCCTTAGCCTACGGGACTTATGTATGCTACTGTATTTCCTCGGCATGTGCAGCCACGTAGGCGACGGCCATACATACTATCGATTATGTAGGCTGTGGGGACAGTCAATTAAAAATAATTTTTAGATTGCCTACTCTCACATCATTTCTTGCCTGCTGAGGTTTGAATGTAATTACGCTGATATGAGAGCAATCACTGTATGCAAGGCAATGGATAGATTTTCTAAAAATAAAAATTGGAACCCAAACCCATGAAAACTTACGAAAGGATTTCCAATAATACATTACTATTACGACCAAGTATATTAGAAGAACGTTTGATTATTTAAGGAAATTAATAGATAAGTTTTTAGCCAGCGATGTGTAGAAAATGAGTGATATTTCAAATAGTATGTACTGTTGGGCTATAAGGTAAAACTCTAACTGCTTTTGGCAAAAATTTTACGCACAAATGATTAAGATGATGCCGCAAATTGAGAACCCTCCAAGCCTGGCTAACTCATGAGTGTTTTAAATATCTGGTGGGATGTAACGCCCAAGCATAGACGTAAAACGTCCAGTTCTTGACCCATCGACCACTTGCGACTGATACATTGCGGACCCCTTTTCCAGGCCCCTCATAAGAAACAAGTTTTAGCGACTAATATAGCCGCATTTAATCAAGACCCCCCACTTTAGAAGGCAATAACTCCGAGCTATTTAGTAGTATTTAGTATTTAGTTCCGAGCTATTTATTAAAATACCAGTAAAAACGATGTCGCGAGGCCCATTTTTGAGACACCTTAACTTTTACATGATCCTAGAGCTAAGAATATGTTGGAAAAAATTTAAAAAATTCTAAAGTGTCCTACAATATATTTAGAATCCAGTAGAGACCTTAACATTTAAAAATATTTAAAAAATGTCAGTTTTGCAAGGATCATTGTCGAATGTTTTTATTTAGGAATGGAATGGAGCTATCCCGCTGTTTAATGACTTAAAATGCGTGGTAATCTACCCTGATTCCTATTTTGTTCACAAAACTGAATAAAAATTATGTTTTTGCGATCAAAGTCGCTTAGAATAATTCAGAGCTTAATGAGGAGAGGCGCGTACCACAGGAGTAGAAAAAAGTGTAGAAAAAAAAGGTCCGTCATATTTCCCAACGGCACGCAGACGTTTTCTACAGATTTTCCCGGAGCTGCTGCTCTCTCAGCAGGGCCGTCTCAAAGCTTTGATGTGGGCTGCGCTCTTCTCTCCTGATGTAGGATTTTGATATTATAATACAATATCAAGCTTCCACACGAATTATCTTGTATTTTGTTTATTTAATCTTTTAATTTTTTAAAACTTTTTACCGTTGCAAAAAAAACTATTGCGATTATTGCGTGACCTTCTATAGGAAATTTTAACGCAGAATCCGAATTTCAAAAATTTTAAAGTTGATTTTGCTGTTTTTTTTTTTTTTTTAAAAAGGAAGCGAAAGGGAACACAATGGGGTCTTTACTGGTACTTTGTAGAGGCTCCATTCGATTCCTTCGGTCCGCCAGAGATAGTAAGCACTTTTAACCCTATCCCCTTGTATTGTATATTAAAAAGTCTTCATACGCTTGAATGCATTCAAAAGAAAGAAAAGAATTGCTGCATACAGATACTTAATGACAATCATCTTTTTAGTATGCTTAGATATATGTAAAAGGAATCATTATTATTGAACAAGGATTCGTGATTGTAAAATTTTGTTAGCAATTTCGGTTTATAAACAACTATTATCATATACTTTTGTGCTATAATTCTAATCATTATTGTTACTTATATATTATATAGATGCAATTTCATGTTAAATCATGTGAAGAACTTGAGCTATTGTTAGTAATTTTTATGGACATTCTAGTATTTGTTCTCGTAGGTTTTGAATGAAAAACCCTAACATGATTTTTGAATAATTCCAACAAATTAAAGGATACTCAAAATTGAAAAATGTTCTCTTTTTTCTTTTAACTCTCATAATTTTGTGATGTGAATACTATTAAGGTATATTTTTTTAAATATTCGTAATGTGATGAAGTTTTGAACAATTATTTCTTGAAACAAAAAGTTTCAATACCTTCTTGAAGTTTTCAAAAACGAATGTTTAAACTGAATTTCTGGAGAAAACCCACTTAAAAAAATGTATACATAGCTTACACTGTCCTCTAAATAATTCAGTTTACGTATTTATTTTTAAAAAATCCAATAAGTTTTTAAAATTGCTTGATCAAAACAATATTTCTTGACAACTTTATCTTATCACAAATGATTTTTAAAAAATACACCTGCACAGCAGGTGTATTTCAACACCTAATAGAACAAATAAGTAGATAGGTAAGGGCGGTTCTGGACCACTTTTTTCCGTACGAATATCAAACTTACGTCAATAGCGCAGAAGGCTGTAAGATTGGTTTCGCTCCTTATGTTGATTAACGAATCACAGTATGAACGAAATACACTATCGATATTGGAAATCAATACTTAAAAATCATGGGAATGGATATTTTCAGCCCAAAAAATATGGAATATGATATGATGTACGATATCGCAATATTGAGGCTATTTAACACCTGCTTTTCCGAAATTGAAGTTTTTCATCCCAAAATAATATAATTTTTTATTTACGAGGTGTGTTCAAAACGTAAGGTGATTTTTCAATTTTCGCGGGCTACGTACATTGAAGTTTTAAATTTTTTATTTTGTTGTGTTGGGACACTCGTCACGATCATATGTTCACAGTTTTGAAAATATAGCTCGTGTTGTTTTTCTGGCAGAGACGTAAAGGGTTAGAAGGGTTTGGTGTGCTTGGCGATTTTCTTCTTTCGAAAAAAATGGAGCAAAGAGTTTGCATTAAATTTTGTGTGAAAAATGGAATCCAGTGTTCTAAAACTCTTGAAATGTTGACAGTTGCATACGGTGAGTCTATTGTGAGTAAGAAAAATGTTTCTAAGTGGTACAAGCTGTTCCCAGAAGGCCGAGAGGATGTCGAAGACGAACCTCGCCCTGGACGTCTCAGCACGCCAACAACAGATGAAAACATTCAAGCAGTAGAAGAAATGTTGTTGAAAAATCGCCTAATTACCATCAGAGAAGTTGCTGAAGATGTTGGCATATCGGTTGGTTCATGTCATGCTATCTTTTCGGACGTTTTGGGCATGAGACGTGTGTCAGCGAAATTTGTTCCAAAACTGCTTAATTTAGATCAAAAGATCCATCGCATGACCATCGCTCAGGAGATGGTGAATGAAGTCAATAATGAACCTGATTTTCTCAAAAGGGTTATAAATGGGGATGAATCGTGGGTATATGGTTATGACGTCGAAACTAAGGCCCAATCGTCTCAGTGGAAGCATCCTGACTCTCCAAGACCGAAAAAAGCACGTCAAGTTCGGTCAAATGTGAATGTTTTGCTCACTGTCTTCTTTGATTACCGTGGCATAGTGCACCAGGAATTCTTACCACAAGGTCGTAGGTCAATAAGGAGTATTGCCTTCAAGTTAGGCGCCGTTTGCGAGAGGCGATACGCAAAAAACTTCCGGAACTTTGGAAAAACAATTCGCGGCTTTTGCATCACGATAATGCACCTGCTCATTCATCGTTGCTTGTGAAAGATTTTCTGACCAAAAACAGCACCACAGTCATGCCTCAGCCTCCATATTCACCGGGTTTGGCCCCCAGTGACTTTTTTCTTTTCCCAAAACTGAAGAGACCCATGAAAGGACATCGATTTTCAACGATTGAGGAGATAAAAACTGCATCGCTGAAAGAACTCAAGGCTATACCACAAATGATTATCAGAAGTGCTTCGATGATTGGAAAAAGCGTTGGCACAAGTGTATTATATCTGAGGGGGATTACTTTAAAGGGTACAACATAAATATTGAGGAATAAATGAATATTTTTTGAGAAAACCATGAAGTCACCTTATTTTTTGAACACACCTCGTATTAAATGTTTATAGCAATGAGAGAAAGTTTATAGAAAGAGAGACAGGGAGAGAGATATGTATTAAAAAATGTTTAAAATCAGAAATAATTTTGTAAGATTACAGAAGGCTTTGCTATTGGGTAACTTGAAAAATACAAACAGATTCTCAATAGGTCCGATTACATACAATCGATCACTGTAGCAGATTTAGAATTTTATATTGATATAGCTAGGATGCCAAGGCAGCCATTTGAGATGAAGAAAATGCAATTTCATAACGCTTGCTGGAATTTATCAAATACATCAGCTACATAAATATTGAACTTGACTAAGAAACGTTAAAATTATCTTTCACATAATAGGATAATCTGCTAAAAAAGATTCAATTTATTTACTTCGAACATTAAAGTAAAAAATCATAAATAACAATAATAAATTCAGCAGTATTAAAATTCAATGCAAGGAAACTGTGAATCAAACATTATAAAAAATCACACAGTGAATATCTGCTTTCTGGAACTTTTTAAATCCAAAGTTAATATAGTTTATAGAAATTAAACAATCCAAAGTTAATGTAGTTTTTATAGAAATGGAGGATGGTACATTGCTTTCTAGATAACTAATTTAATTCAGAGATCATAAAAGCCAGTCCATAGAAACCTACCTTACCGATATGCTACAGATGCAGTGATTGCAATTTTTCTTAAACAACTTTAAGGTTATTGTAAATGACGCATTACATTTCGTGATGTTAAAAAACTGTATCCGCACGTATTGATTATCTTAAAACCTTCTAGAACAATTAGACAAAGAGGGAGATATATTAATAGATACAGAGAGAGGTGCGTATTAAAAACTGTTTTAAATCAAAAATAATGTTGTAAGATTGCAGACGGCTTTGCTATTGAGTAATTCGAAAAATACCAACAGATTCCTAAGAGATCCCTTTGCATACAGTAGATCACTTTAACAGATTTAGAATTTTTTTTGATATAGCTAGGATGCAAAATGAACTATTAGCAATTAAGACCACGTAGGTCTCCCTATAATGATAATATTACATCAACTATTTGAGATGAAGAACATATAATTTGAATAATTTGAATGCTCTTGCTAGCATTTATGAAATAAATAAGGTACATAATCTTTAGAGTATATTAAAATGCACTTTTATGTTCAACAGCTGAACATCTTGGTTTTTCTTATAACCAACATTTTGTTTTAAATTTTAATTAAATAAATACATTTAAAGGGGCCAGGATTTCAAGTTGACAGACTAAGTAAATGAAAACTTAGTTTGATTAAGAAGAGGTCTTTGGTTAACAGAGGTTACGATGTACATAGTGCGCCACTATCAGGTACGTTGCTTTTCATATAGTTGTAACCACGCTTCTCCTGCTAAATCTTGTATTCTGTTAAATCAAGGTAAATAAACTATTAAAAATGTATGTAGAAGAACGAGAAAGAGTAGAGTAGGATAATGAGGAGAAGAACGAGGAGGAGAAGGATGAGGATACAGTAATGGTGTAGTTAAGACAAGTAGGTACTGAAAATATTGGATTCAATGATTATATCGTCCGAATCGTATGTTGTATGGCATTTGGATGTGCAAATAAAAGAAGTGCAACAGCTTTGAAATAACAACAACAAAAACACTTAAGAAAACTGCAGGTTACACCTTGTTCATGCGTACTAAGTGTATCTCCATTCTTTATAATGCACTCTGCGATGAGTTTGATAAATCCAGTTGAATAGTTAAGGATTTCTTATTAATAGAATCGTGTACATACTTTTGTCTCAACTATAGCTACTTAGTAAACTGAAACTTAGTTTCATTAACAAGAGGTCTTTGGTTTACAGATATTACCACAGAGTGCGCGACTTTCAGATATGCTGCTTTTCTTATAGTTGTAACCACGTTTTTTTCTTCTGTTGAATCTTGAATGATCCTAAATCAAGTTAAGTAAGCTCCTCAAATATATGTAGAAGAATAACAAAATAATATAGGGGTTTTGAGGAGGAAGAGGAGGATATGATAATGATTTAGTTAAGGCAAATAGGTTCTGAAAATATTAGATAGAATGATAACTTATACTAAATATTCTGTTTTATAAGATGATTTTCTAAACTGCAATTAATTCAGGTAAGGGAAATCAATAAATACACATACATTTTAAAAATTAAATTTACTTAACTTATTTCGTTACAATAAACGTATAAAAATTATATATCAAATTTTTAAACTTATTGGTTACTTTGCACAGTGTTGGTTCCATTTCATCAATCTCCTCCTGTATTTAATTAGCAATTGAAATAATTTAGTGTACATTATTTATCTTTCCAGCTAGTAGATCTTGTAAAGATGACGGGGGGAATGAAGAACGGAATCATACGGGGGATAAAGAAGAAGGGGGTGAAGAAAGAGAAGTTGGAAGAGGATGGGTTGAAGAAAGAGAAGTTAGAAAAGGAGGGGGTGATGAAAGAGAAGTTGGGAAAGAAGGGGGTGATGAAAGAGAAGTTAGAAAAGGATGATGGACATGAGGAGGAAGAGGAGGAGGAGTACATGAAAAGTAGGAAGAGGAAGACGAGTAGGTGAAGGAGAAGAGGAGGATGAGTATGAGGAAGATGAGAAAGAGGAGGATATAAGCTTAGGCTCCATGAATGAACAGCCATGTTTACTCTGCTAGTAACAAGATGACTAAAAGTGTAACTGTTTAACCTGTTTAGAAGAGAAGTTGAAAAAGAAGGAGGTGAAGAAAGAGAAGCTGGAAAATAAAGATGGATATGAGGAGAAGGAGGACGATATAAACTCAGATTCCATGAATGAACCGCTATTTTTACGGTGTCATTGGCAAGATGACTAGCACCTGTTCAAATTTTTCCAGAACTTATTCAAGACTTGATAATTTAAAAAGACATGAGAAATACTTTTTCGCAGTAGAGCCAATGCAAGAATCTGACAGTCGGATTGATAAGGAGAGGAAAGTAATTCCTCGAAAGCATCAGATTTTCAAACTTCACTTTAAATTTTTGATTCACAGTGTCCTTGCATTAGATATTATTGTTTCAACTCAGTAAATTGAATCTTTTCAGCAGATTACACTATTATAGGAAAGATGATTTCATCGTTTGTAGCAATCAACTCTAAAAATTATGTACCTGATTTATTTCATAAATACTAGCAAGAACATTCAACTTATTTAAATTATATGTTCTTTATCTCAAATAGTTGGTGTCATATTATCAATTCAGGAGGTCTACCTGGTCTTAATTGCTAATAGTTTATTTTGCATCCTAGCTATATAAAAAAAAATTCTAAATCTGTTACAGTGATCTACTGTATGCAAAGGGATTTCTTAGGAATCTGTTTGTATTTTTCAAGTTACTCAATATCAAAGCCTTCTGCAATACCATATTACAAATTTTACAAAATTATTTTTTTAATTCAAACATTTTTTAATACATGGCTCTCTCTCCATCTATATTTCTCTCCAAGGTATGCATGCTGCAGATGATTTACTGTCTCTATCTGTTAATATATCCCCTCTTTGTCGAAATATTCTACAAGGTCCTAAATTATAATCGACACTTTTAGACACGTTTGAAATATAACGTCTTTCTTGATGGCTAATAGTTTATTTCGCATCCTAGCTATATCAATAAATTCTACATCTGTTGCAGTGATCCACTGTATGTAAAAGGACCTCTTAATAATCTTCTGGAATTTTTCGAATCGCTCAATCGTAAAGCTTTCTGCAATATTTCAAATTTTACAAAATTATTTTTTGAATTCAAACATTTTTTAATACATGGCTCTCTCTCTCTCCATCTATTTTTCTCTCTAAGATATACATGCTGCAGATGATTTACTGTCTCTATCTATTAATATATCCCCTCTTTGTCGAAATATTTTACAAGGTTTTAATTATAATCGACACTTCTAGACACGTTTTAAATATAACGTCTTTCTTCATAGCTAATAGTTTATTTCGCATCCTAGTTATATCAATAAACTCTACATCTGTTGCAGTGATCCACTGTATGTGAAAGGACCTCTTAAGAATCTGCTGGTATTTTTCGAGTCGCTCAATCGTAAAGCCTTCTGCAATATTACAAATTTTAAAGAATTAATTTTTTAATTCAAACATTTTTTAATGCATGGCTCTCTCTCTCTCTCTCCATCTATTTTTCTCTCTAAGGTATACATGCTGCAGATGATTTACTGCCTCTATCTATTAATATATCCCCTCTTTGTCGAAATATTCTGCAAGGTTCTAAACTATAATCCACACATCTAGACACGTTTGAAATATAACGTTTTTGCAGTTTAAAAAAAGTAATGCGTCACTAAAAATAACCTTGAAGTTGTTTACAAAAAAATTGCGTAGTATAATTTGATGAAGCTATTCCGAATATTGTGGAAACATAGCACGAACCACCACAGCTGTAGAGTATCGGTAAGGTAGGTTTCCACGGTCCCTGATAGTAATATATATCTACCTTTTTTGTTTCAGAAGATTTAACATTATAGAAAAAGAATTTTAACGCTAAATTAGATCATTTTCGATTTCTATAAAGACTATACAGTAGCTTAAGTGGATGATTGAAAAAATTTTCAAATATTTTATTATATTTTGTATTTTTTAAACTTTTATTTTAAATCTTTAACGTATCTCTAGTTCTCGCTTGCTTTTTACTTGATACGTGAATAAAGTGACAAGGATCCTTGAGCATTTGATCTACCTTATGGAATCCTATTTTTATGATTTTAGATACCTTTCTTACGCCTAAACCATTCAATTGACTTTGAATATTTGTTTAT
This sequence comes from Belonocnema kinseyi, assembly GCF_010883055.1. Classification (NCBI taxonomy): domain Eukaryota; kingdom Metazoa; phylum Arthropoda; class Insecta; order Hymenoptera; family Cynipidae; genus Belonocnema; species Belonocnema kinseyi. Next base: position 1,706,527 of record NC_046659.1, read on the forward strand.
GTTAATTTTCTGGTTGATTCTAGACTACAGAATAATGTTTCATCTATCAGGAAACAGTAAATCAAATCAATAGTCAAAAACAGGATACCATGCATAACCCCCATATCAAATGTCACCTAAACACATGCATCTTTCGCGCATTAAAAACAATAAAAGTAGAAGTTTTTAGTTAAAGTTCTGTTGAAGTTTTAAAAAAATATTTCTTCGAATTGCCACCCTCTCATGTGCATGTGAAAGAAACCATCTACGTCATCATCTTATCTCCCAAGCGGCGGCACAGCTATCAAAGGGGATGATGATTCACCACTCTGCACTCTTTGACTCAAACCTGTTTAAACTTGCAAAATACATTTCTCAGAAATTACCCTGAAAATAATCATATCACACACTCTACATAAAAGACACCGACTATTTCTCAGAATTATATTGACAATAACAAGCAATTATATTCAACGATAAATTCATCAATATACAGGAAATATGTCACCACTTACATCATAATATCTTCTGGCGGCTCACTTATTAGGGGATGATCACTCATCGCCTAGCACCAAGTAGCACGCTTAACCTGCCTCACGCGGATGCACACCTTATAACTAACACGGATATGCACTCACCAATAGCGATCCAGACTCCGTCTTACTTATTGCTATACGTACGGAAAAAGTTTAAACATGGCAACACTGTAGATAAGGATTCTTGGAACTATGGTGATGTCATCAAGATGGAATTTTGTTTACCTTAGAAACTGTTTAATATTATATGAAATATGACGCCCCTGTCGGCAGATATCAAAGGAGAACGTTTAATTAATTTAGTTCACATATATAAGGATTCCAGAAATCGACGATGACGTCATCAGAATGGAACTTTGTTTACCGAAAATTGTTTAACATTATATGAAATATGAGACTCCTGTCGGTAAATATCAAAGCAGAATGTTTAATTAATTTACTTCACATAGATAAGGATTCCAGGAATCGACGATGACGTCACCAGAATGGAATTTTGTTTACTGAGAATTGTTTAATATTATATGAAATATGACGCTCCTGTCAGCAAATATCAAAGGAGAACGTTTAGTTAATTTAGTTCACATAAATAAGAATTTCAGGAATCGACTATGATGTCATCAGAATCGAATTTTGTTTACCGAGTATTGTTATAATAGCACCAGGGTGGTTGCAGATCTTTGAAATTTTCAATGACGCACCATTGCTATAAACATTTAATACATAAAAAAATTATATTATTTTGGGGGTGAAAAACTTCAATTTCGGGAATAGCAGGTATTAAACAGCCTTAATATTTCGATATCGTATATCATATCATATTCCATATTTTTGGGGCTGAAAGTATCTATTCCCATGAATTTTAAGTATTGATTTCCAATATCGATAGTGCGGATCGTTCAAACTGTGATTCGTTAATCAACACATGGAGCGAAACCAATCTTACAGTCTTCTGCGCTCTTGCCGGGTAGCCCACCTCAAAGTTTTGAACCGGCCCTGCTGAGCGAGCAGTATCAGTGGAAAAATCTGGAGAATTCGTCTGTTTGCCGCTGGGAAATATGATGGACCTTTTTTTTACACTTTCTTCTACTCATGTGGCACGTGCCTCGACTCATTAAACTCTAAATTACTCTGAGCTACTTTAATTGCGAAAATCTAATTTTTATTCAGTTTTGTGGACAAAATAGGAATCAGGGTACACTACCACACATTTTAAGCCATTAAAAATCGCGATAACTCCATTCAATTCCTAGATAAGAACATCATTTTTACTGGTATTTTGCTAAATAGCTCGGAACGAAATTTTTTTACGCAAATTACAGAAACACCATTTTATTCAGAAAACTTAGCGAATTCGTACGGTTCTTATTCAAACGTCCTTACAATTTTTCTGCGGAGTTATTGCCTTCTGAAGTGGAGGGTCTTGATTTTTTGCGGCGATATTAGTCGCAAAAGAGTGGTTAGCGATATCTACGTCCTTCTTTATATAATACATCTTAGTAACTTTTCAAACAAGAGTGATTTATCACATCTCGGACCCCTTTTTCATTCCCTCTTTAAAAACACATTTTAGCAACTGATCACAGAAAATTGATTGGTCACATCGCTTCACTTTTATGTATTTTTTCTTAGTGTAAATTATTTGCATTATTACTATTTTTGAGGTATCTTAAATTAATAAAGATGAAGAGGCTTAATACTTGAATATCAAATGCATTATAGGAACTTACAGCCATTAAAGTAAAAGTGTTAAATTTTTCTGCATTTTCAGAGCAGTACTTTGATTGCAATATAGATAAAAGCAAGGAATGCAAAGAATTGTTTAAACATTTTGAAGAAGCCTACTAGGGCGGAGTGAAAATGATGAAATTAGTCGAATCTATTGAGCTAAGCAAAACATATTTGTGGATTGGTATCCGCAGAAAGTGAAAAAAATCAATTTTGAAATCGTTAATACCTGCTGATTCCTTTTTTGATTTGAAACTTCCAAAAAATTTCCCTATTGCTTCAAAAATTATGGCGAACTGTTTTGTTGTAAAGTTTATTTATAAAACTTGAATGTAGTAATATGAAGCTAAAAAAAAATTTCCCTTTGCAAGATCTAGGTCGACTTGTGTGCAGTTTGCGGTAGTAGTTAAGATTCAAGAAGCATTTTCATGCAATGCAATATAATGGTTTTTAAGGTGTGAATGTTATGAGAACAGTTTAGAAAGGATAAAAAAATAGTAGGCATAGGTTATAAATGAAAATTTGCAAAGAGATGTCCATTCAATAGCAGGTTTTAATAAAAGGATTTATTTCAAAATATGTTTTCATAATTCCGATTTATTTACTTAAAATGAAAAAAATTATAAGGAAAAATTTGATTAAATTGACTACTATTAATTCAGTTTATGGTTTGAAATGTTTATAAATTTCTACTTCTAAGTATTAAGACCTAATTATACCTTACTGAATTATTTGTTGAACATTTCATGCAGCGTGAATAGGTATGAATTTAATTATGATACTTAGTTACCAGTACCTTATCGGTTGGTAAACATTAGTTATTAAATTATCGATATATGGGAAAAAATGTATCGCTATCGATATATTTTCTTCAACTAGTATCGAACTGCGATAATTCGATACTAAAGGTGCATTTATACCTTAGAGGATATATTACATGGAGTGCTCATTAGGGTGGCTCAAAAAGGCTTTTATTTTTTAGCGGAGAACGATCCCCGCAATTTCATTCCAAATCCGAAAAAAGAAATTCCTTCATTTTTTAATTTTAATTTTTAGATTTTAACAGGTACCGGTTTTGACTTGAAGTTTCCCATGGAAAATGCATGGGGAAAAATCACTTTTTTGAGTTTTTGGAATCACTTTTTAGGATTTGAAAAAATTCACGGAAAAGTATGGGTGCCTGTAGAGAATTATCTAAAAAAGAATTTCATGTGTCATATATATGGGTTTGACACCCCTAACACACCCCCAAGAGTATCTGAAAACTACCCTTAAAACAAAAAATGTCAATTCTTCATGAAATCGACATTTTCAGCGCTGTATTCTGGTCATTTTTACTTAAAATTTTTAATATTATCCTAATGAAATATTTATTATTATTGGTTTTTCAATTTTCAATTATTTAAACAAGTAGAATTTGTTTCAATATATTTTTCGAAATTTTTTTTCCCCTTAAAATTATTACTATGAATGTAGTGGAAGATTTAATAACATTGGTTAATTTATTTTTTAATTGTTTAAACAAATGGAATTCGTTTAAATAATTTTTTTAATTCGTTTTTTTTTCCTAAAAATGATTACTATTGCTGTAGTGGAATATTTAGTAGTATTAGGTCATTCATTTTCAATTATTTAAACAAAAAGAATTTATTTAAATAATCTCGTTTCAATTTTCTGCAAATGAAAATTATTACTGTTGCTCCAGTAGAATATTCGTCAGTAATAATTAATAACTTATTAATAACACAGCCACTTAAAAAAGTGTGCGGATCTGGTAACAAGACACACGTATTCCTATGGATTTTGGGGCGCTGAATTCAAATTCGATATCAAAAATCACCCATCACGTCATGGTTGAGCCATAACCTCAAAAAATTACGAAAAATCATGCACTGAGGCAAATAAATTTCAAAATAATGCCAGTGATGCAAATTTTCACTTCAAAAACACGTCGACAAATGTGAAGGATCAACCCTTGCTTAACATCAACTTATTTAACGTAACTTTACCCAACAGAACCTGACCTCTCCTAACCTGAATTAACAGAAATTTATTGAACTACACGTAAAGCTCTGGAAGCATATTTTCCCAGTAGCAAATGTGTGATACATCGAATGGGTCAACTCGAGCCTAACCTAGAAATAAATCTAACCTAGTCTAACCTAACCTAACCTCACGAAACACAATTAAACTGATTGTGTTATCCCGCTGTGTTTGCGGTACCGTTTCATTCAGCTTCGGCTTAGCCTACACAGAGGTTTAACCTATCCTAACCTAACAAATCTGACCTACCCTAACCGATTACGCTGGCAACCCTGTTCTTAAACGTCTTAAACGTAAGCGTAACCCTTTGCATCGTTCCTTCGAAGAAAAAAGGATACGTTATAGCAGGCAGAAAATAGACTGAAGTAGGTCTATAAATCAATTTAATTACGATACAAAGCAAGATAAAATGTAAACACGAAAGATAGTATAAATATATCACTTAAGTCTAAGAAAAGCAGAGAGAAAAAATTTTAAATAAAACTCTTATTCATTTGCATGTTTAAGTTACAGTTCTACATTTTAATTGATACAAACATTGTCAGATCAATTGAAATGGGGTCAATTGTACTTGTAGTTCTAAGTTTCTTCAAATGCGTAATGTGCGTCTACATTTTAACCACCTGTAGTACAATGAAATGAATTTTATTGTGTCACAATGGGAACACTCAAGTTAAGTTGTGTTGCGTTAAGTAAAATTTCGTTAGGTTCTGTTAAGTTAGATTCATTTATAGGTTAAGATCGAGTTAACCTATTAAATATAGCACACATTTAAGATTGAGAACCGTACGCTTACATAGCTACACGTGTGGTTGAATTTCATTCGGCTAGGTTAGGTTAGGTCAGGTTTTGTTAGGTTAGGATAGGTTAAACATCTATGTAGGTTAAGCCGAAGCTGAATGAAACAGTACCGCAAACACAACGGGACAACACAATGAGTTTAATTGTGTTACGTGAAGTTAAGTTAGGGTAGGTTAGGTCAGGTTTTTTTAGGTTAGGATAGGTTTGAGCTCTTTGAAGGTTAAGCCCAAGCTGATTCAAAGGGTACCGCAAACAAAGCGGGACAACACAATCAGTTTAACTGTGTTTCGTGAGGTTAGGTTAGGTTAGATTAATTTCTAGGTTAGGCTCGAGTTGACCCATTCGATGTAGCACACATTTGCTACTGGAAAAATATGCTTCCAGAGCTTTACGTGTAGTTCAATAAATTACTGTTAATTCAGATTAGGTGAGGTCAGGTTCTGTTGGGTAAAGTTATGTTAAATAAGTTGATATTAGGCAAGGGTTGATCCTTTACAGTTGTCGACATGTTTTTGAAGTGAAAATTTGCATCACTGGCATTATTTTGAAATTTATTTGCCTCAGTGCATAATTTTTCGTCACTTTTTGAGGTTATGGCTCAACCATGACGTAATGGGTGATTTTTGATACCGAATTTAAATTCAGCGCCCCAAAATCCATAGGAAAACGTGTCTTGTTACCAGATCCGCACACTTTTTTTTAAATAATAATTTTTTTTATAAAATTATTCAAACAATATTAATAAATATTCCACTGAAAAAATATTAATAATTTTTTATAAAAAAATTATTTACAGAAATTCCATTTGTTTAAGCAGTTGAAAATTAATTAACCAATGTTAATAAATATTCCACTAGGCCAATAGTAATAATTTTAAAGGAAAAAACAAAATTAAAAAAAATGGTTCAAACAAATCCCATTTGTTTAAATAATGAAACATTAATTAACCAATGGTAATAAATATTCTACTAGACTAATAGTAATAATTTTTAGGGGGAAAATTAATTTTCGAGTAACAAAATTATTTAAACAAATTCCATTTGTTTAAATAATGGAAACTGAATTAACCATTGATAATAAATATATCCACTAGACCAATATTAATAATTTTAAGTAGAAAAATACGAGAACACAGTGTTCTAAAGGTCGATTTCATGAAGAATTGACATCTTTTGTTAGTAGAGAGCGCACACAATGAGAAATTTGGAGTGGGGGATATTAACATAAATATAAGGGTCAACATAACCTAAAAATACACAGAAATCACTACTACGAATGTCAGAAGTAATAGCACTTATTCAGAAAGAAAATTTAGAATATAAAAATTGATTATTTATAAAAATCGTACATAAAGATTATTTTATACCAGTAATGTATAAAAATAAATAAATTTGCCTAATTCTGTTACAAATAAATTACATAAATGAAATAATATTATGTAAAATTATTGCTGGGGACAGGTAATAGAAAGGAAAACCGCAGTGTTTATTTTCAGTTAAATTTATTCTGTAAAATGTTTATTTTAACTCATACATCTTTAACAATAAAAATGGTATAGTTTGAGTAGATATAATTAAAAACTCACAATAAATATAATTATTCTGTTAGTAAGCATTTCACTTTTGCTGCAACATAGGAATGTATTAGAAGATTTAAAAACTTTTCGACATCCATAGCTTGCCTTTTTGTTTGTCGTAAACATTCATTGGTACAAACAACAATTTGCTTTAATCCTTGAAAAGTAATTTTCTGCATCGCTATAGTTGGTCTATACTCTTTGGACCATTTTTTTACCGATTCCAGTGGTGGTTTCCTCTTTATCTCCAGGGACCTTACAGACGATTGCCTTGCTGCCGTTGGAAGTGCTGAAGACGATGCTGAATTTCCCCAATTCCACAGGTTTCAGGTACCTCAGGTAAGTGACGTTTCAATGTTGACCGTACACCTGCTATGTCCATTGAGGCTGTATATGAACCCTTGGTTGCAATGGCTCGTGTATCAGCAGTAGCAGCGTGAGTTGGTTTGTTCTCAGACATTTTGCGGCAATTGGTCTCAAGATTGAAACTATACTGAATGCTGTGTAGAGCTCTTACCCGCCTTTATACATACTTATACCTTTTTCTCTCCCCACCATATGGGGCAAAGACACATACCGGATGAACCGGTTTCTGCCAATATTCCAAAGAATTTTCGTTGGAAAATTTTAAAGGCCTGTCACAAAAATCGTAAAAAATAACATAGTGTCCTTTGATCTTTATTTACTCCAGGAAAACCTCTCCAAAAATTTTAGCAAATGTTTCTAAATCATTTGTAAAGTAACTAAGTTTGTCTTCTTAAGTAAAAAGGGGTCGTGTAACTGTCATTAAAAGGGTGAATTTATGTACTTGTTGCCGAGAAGAACATACTTAAAAATGTAATAAATAATCAAGCATGTCTACGATAAAAAAAATGTACCTTTAAAATCGTGGAAAATCCACCATGACAGGTACTATGTGAAAATTACCAAAGTTAAAAAATTTGTTTGAATTTCAAAATTTTACTAATTTTCAAAAACCTTATCAACTGAAGCAATTTTCAGAATTTTACTAATTTTCAAAAACTTTATCAACTAAAGTAATTTTCAACATTTTACCATTTTTCAAGTTTCAAAATTTCAAACATTTTACGAATTTTCAAAAACTTTATTAACTTTACTAATTTTGAAAATTTTCATATCTTTCAATTTTTTTTTGAATTTCAAAATTTTACTAATTTTCAAAATTTTACCATTTTTAATTTTTTTTAATTTCAAAATTTTACTAATATTCAAAAACTTAATCAACTAAAGTAATTTTTAATATTTTGCCATTTTTTAATTTCAAGAATTTCACCAATTTTCAAAAACTTGATTAACTTTACTAATTTTGAAAATTTTTCTATTTTTCATTTTTTTTAATTGCAAAATTTTACTGATTTTCAAAAACTTAATCAACCATACTTATTTTCAAAATTTTATTATTTTCTCAATTTTTTTGGAATTTCAAAATTTTACTAATTTTTAAAAACTTGATCAACTTTACTAATTTTCAAAATTTTACCGATCTCCATAATTGTTTAAATTATTTTGGGGGTTTGGTTCTGTACTCTAGGAACTTAGCAAAATTTAAAAGAAATTTCGAATTTCAAAATTTTTTAGTTTCTTTCCAAAACTTTAACAAATTTTCAAAAATTTTCCAAACTCACTGATTTTCAAAATTTTACTAATCTAAAAAATTTTATTATTTTAAAAAATTTTAATCACTTTAAAAGGACAAATGAACTATTCGAAAAATTTACAAACATATGATTAGTATGAAACATAATTCAAAAAGCTTAAACGAGTACTTTACTATATAATAGATTTCACTCTTTATGAAAGAAAACTTCTTGACACTTGATATCAAACCCTAATATCTTAAGCAAACACATTAAGAAAATGAATGAAATAACAATTTTTACTTCTTTTACAGTTTACTACAAAGATTACCGAACATTATTTTCTACATGTAAATAATGTCTTACTTCTTCAACTTAGTTCTTCTCTCAAAATTCAAAATGTATCTGCTTTAACCCGTATTATCCCCCAAAAATTTCCAAATAAAAGACAATGTGAAAAATGTCAAAAAATTTAATACACAGAAACTGAAAAATTCTTTCGAGCTTTGGACACTTGGACATGTGAACCATTTTATATTTTTTAAAAGACACATTTAGATCATTCGGCTTATCCATCTTTTTCAAGTTAAAACAAATGTTATACTAATCTGTGAATAAAGTGATTAGAATAACTGTAGAATTTATTTAAAAAATAGAACAAATTGTATCACAAAGAATTCTATACTGAAGGACGAACCTCCAAATACACTCTCTTAAAATTAAGTAGTATCATTTCACTTGTTGACACAGCTAGAAGTGTTTTACGGACAATCAGTGATATTTCACTGGATCGGCCAGTGGAATTCCGTCACTGGTTTAATCAGCGCTGATCACTGATTAAGCAGTGCTAGTTAGGCATGACACTCATCATTCAAGACTTTGGTAATGATCTTTGAAAAATTAGCTTTTAAAACCCTCATTTTACTCTCACAACAATAAATGAGAGCCCGGCTGCAAATAGAAGAAGATATAATACATCACATCTATATGTGAGGAGACTCCTAATCGTCATTACGTCAATGTGTAGCGTCGCTTTAAGAAAAATCTAAGGAGCCAGGTTCCAATTATTTCTAACACGATCACCAGTACACAATAATGGCCGTTGTGACTCAAGAAATGCCAAGTCCAGATCGACGACATTTGTCGAGTTGAGCGCTGCATGATTGGTCGAGTTTATCATTTGGCTTAAGTGGTATATTCAGTGACACATTTTTAGTTGGGTCACTTACTGATTCACCCAGTGAAGGTCGGCAAACCTTTGGTTCACCAACAATAATTAAAAATACTGATCAAGCCATTAACAATTTCACTGGTTTAATTCAAAAGAGCATTGAAAAGTTTCTCTACAGATTCTCTAAATCGCTGAACCAGTGAAATCGACATTGTTTGAAACAATATCCTGCTGTTTTACGAGGGTAAACAGTAAGATTCTGGAGTTTCACTGGTGAAAAAGATCAGACATTGAGAAAATCAGAGAATATTGTCACTGAAATAAGATATATATGTAGAATACAGCACTGTGTCACCTATAGCAAGACCTCATCCCTCCCACTCCATCCATTCCCCTTGGGATCCATGTTGGTTTTCTCAAGTTAAGTAACCATAAAAAAATAAAATCGTGCATTCTATAAAGTTATCAGGTCGCAGAACATTAACAATTATATTTACAAAGTTCTATTCCGTGAATTTAATTAATACGGAGTGAAATTCTTGATCACTCAATGCTCAATTCACTTGCATCATTGGTGTTGGAATTTCTAACAATATGAAAATTTACTGGGACCTAAATATAATGAATAAAACATCACAAGGAAGGATCCAGAAAATCCTTAAGCCGAATTCGAGGTTTGGTTACCTGAAGTTCTTATGAGAGTTTCACACCCCGTTCATACAGTAGTATACTGCTGCTTGGGCATGTGGATCATTTTATATCTATGGCAATACTTATTTTACTCATTTGAATCATTCCAGAGATTCGCATGTGAACAAATAGTAGAAATATTGAAAATAAGAACATATTTTCACTAATGTTAGAAAATTTGTACAAAATTTTAGAATAAATAGAAAAACTGTTATTCTTTTGGTCAAATATCACCCTATAAAAATAAATTTGACTCTAAACAACTTTCCCAAACAATATGCTTAGTTTTTATACATCATCCTCCGGAATTGCATTCGTATAAGCAGTTATGTTTCTCACATTAGGCAAAATCCAACAACCTAATTCTCTTTTAAAACTTTCTCTAAATGGAAAAATAATGCTACAAACACTCTCTAAACTTTTAACTGACGATGTGAAAATATTTTTATTAAAAAGTTTGAAAACATAGATGCTTAAAAATTCAGTTTAACTAAATTTTACTTTCAATGAGCTTGCAAATTGGTGCTATTAGAACACTTTTTTTGAAATAATTTTTACTGTACATTTTGTCTACGCAGTGGAAGAATAAAGTCAGAGAAACTAGATCCAATTTTAGGAGTGATGACAAAAACTCTCTACACCATAATGTTGTTCAACATAGTTTCTCATTAGCTTCCTTCAGCGCCATTCAGAAGATATATACGAGGGTGGATTGATAAGTTTCCGGCCTGACCAAGAGATGGCGCCACTAGGCCTACCTTGAGGTGGCGTTCTATAGTACCATCCTTAGATAGCTTGTAGCTATAGTTTCAGCCCGATCGCCATGTTAGTTTAGGTTTCAGAGCACACAGAACAAGACGCCTCTGTGTTTTTCTTAAAAATGGAAAAGCTGGAAAATCGTGCTGTCATCAAATACTTTTATTTGAAGAGGTTAAAGCCGAAGGAAATCAAAGAAGAGATGGACTCAACACTGGGGACATCCTCCGCATCATATTCAACCATTAAGCAGTGGATTTCCGAGTTTAAAAAGGGTCGTGTGAGCACCTCTGATGAGCCTCGCTCAGTACGCCCTGTTGAGGTCACAACTCCAGGTACGATCGAAAAAATCCATCAAA
>NC_046659.1:1717860-1729978 GCF_010883055.1 Belonocnema kinseyi
CAGCCTTGGAGGAGATTATGTTGAGAAATAAAAAAAAAAAATTCTTAAAAACGTTGTTTTTCTTGGTCAGGCCGGAAACTTATCAATCCACCCTCGTATTCATTGCAATGCTTACTTTAAAGACGGACAAGACTAAATTTACTTCCAATCTTTTAATAGCTTTTATTTTTTATTTTTACACACACCGAGAATTATAAACTTTTAAAATCCCTTACACCCGCCCCAAGCTGCAGTTTACTCAACTAGTTTTCATTATTATTCTCTGTCTCCAATCTCAACACGAAAAGCGAATTATTAAAACAGCCCCTTCCCCACCAAGTCGTAAAAAAGGAGGAGTTGGAGGATGGGGATACATTTAATTCTCCTCCGAAAATTTTCGGAGTAGAATTTTATGTATGACTATGAGCTTGCGCTCATGGTTCCCCTGCCACCAACTCCTTCCTTTTTACGACTTCTTAGGGGGAGAGGCTGTTTTAATAATATAATTCGTTTTTCGTTTAGAGATTGGAAACGGGGAATAGTAATGAAACCTAATTGAGCGAACTGCAGCTTGTGGCGGAGGTGAGGGAATTTAAAAGTTTATAATTCTCGATGCATGTAAAAATAAAAAATAAAAGATATTAAAAGTTTCAAAGTAAACTTAGTCTTGTCCTTCTTTAAAGTAAGCGTTGCAATGGTTATATATCTTCTGAATAGCACTAAAGCCAGCTAATGACAAACTATGTAGAACAACATTATGGTGTAGAGAGTTTTTGCCATCATTCCTAAAACTAGATCTAATTTCTCTGAATTTATTCTTACACTGCCTAGACAAGTATGTACACTAAAAATTATTTCCAAAAAAGTGTTCTAATGACACCAATTTGCAAGCTGAAAAAATGAAAACAATCGCATTTAGGGAAAACTTTTGGGGGTAAAAAACCGTAAACCTAATGAAAATAAATCGTTAAAATTCCCTAAATTAACAGAGCCCATCAACACCGATCCTAAAATGTGTGGTTAGTGACCTCTAACTACATATCCGAAAATGCAAAAAATCGCGATCAAGGAAAACGTTTGGGGGTAGAAAAACCGTCACCCATAACCAAAAAAAAAAAATCGCTAAAATTTCCCCAATTACCGATGTCCATCGACATTAATCCTAAAATGTGTGTTTCGACACCACTAACAACATATCCTAAAATAAAGAAAATGTGAGTCAAGGAAAACGTTTGCGGGTAGAAAATTCGTCAACTTTAACGGAAAAAAATGGCTAATATTCCCCAAATTACCGGTGCCCATCGACACCTGTCCTTAAAAGTTTCTTTGCACACCCCTAACAACATAACCAACAATATAGAAAACCTCAGCCTAGAAAAACTTTTGGGGATAGAAAAACCTCACACTTAACGAAAAAAATCGTTCAAATTCACCTAATTACCAGTACCCATCGACACCGATCCTAAAATATGTAGTTAAACACCCCTAACTACATATCCAAAAATGAAAAAAATCGCGTTCCAGGAATACTTTTGGGGGTAGAAAAACCGGCACCCTTCAGGAAAAAGAATCGTTTAAATTCCCCAAATTAACGGTGCCCAACGATACGGGTCCTAAAATGTGTCTTTGGACACTCCTACCAATATACCCAACAATAAAGAAAATCGCAAGTGAGGAAAATTTTTGGGGGTAGAAAAACTGTCACCCATAACGAAAAAAAAAATTGCTAATATTCCCCAAACCGTTCAAATCCCCAAATCACTAGGGCGCACTGAAACTGTTCCTAAAATGTGTCTATGGACACCTCTAACAACATGTCTAACAATACAAAAAATCTCAGCCAAGAAAAACTTTTGGCGGTAGAAAAACCGTCACCCTTAACGAAAAAAAATCGTTCAAATTCCCCGAATTATCCGTGCCCAACGACACTGGTCCTAAAATTTGTGTTGGGAGAATCTTAACAACATATCCAACAATAAAGAAAATCGAACGCAAGAAAAACCTTTGAAGGTAAAAAAAACCGTCACAATTATCGGAAAATTTCGTTGAAATTCACCTAATTACCAGTGCCCATCGACACCGATCCTAAAATGTGTGCTTAGAGACCCCTAACTACATATCCGAAAATGAAAAAAACCGCTGTCAAGGAGAACTTTTGGTGGTAGAAAATCCGTTACCATTAAAGAAAAAAACTGTTAGAATTTCCCAAATCACCGCTGATTATCGACATCAGTCCTAGAAAGTGTCTTTGGGCACCCCTAACAACATATCCAACAATAAGGAAAATCTGAGCCAAGAAAAACTTTTGAGGGTAGAAAAACCGTCACCCTTAACGAAAAAAAAACGTTCAAATTCCCCAAATTACCAGTGACAATCAACACCGATTCTAAAATGTGTGGTTAGACACCCCTTACTACATATCGGAAACTGGAAAAAATCGCGGTCAAGGAAAAATTTTGGGGGTAGAAAAACCGTCCACCTTAAAGAAAAAAATTGATAAAGTTCCCTAAATTACCGTTGCCCATCCATACAAATATTAAAATGTGTGTCTATAGACACCCCTAACAACTTATCCAAAGATAAAGAAAATCGCACGCAAGGAAATCTTTTGAAGGTAGGAAAACGGTCAACCTTAACGAAAAAAAAACCGTTAAAATTCTCCAAATCACCGATGTCCATTAACGCCGATCCTAAAATGTGTGGTTAGACACCCCTAACTACATACCCGAAAATGAAAAAAGTCGCACGCTAGGAAAACTTTTGAAGGCAGAAAAACCTTCAACATTAACGAAAAAAAATCGTCCAAATTTACCAAATTACCAGGGCCCATCAACACCGATCCTAAAATATGTGGTTAGACACCCCTAAGTACATATCCGAATATCAAAAAAATCGCGATCAAGGAAAACTCTTGTGGGTAGGAACACCGTCAAATTTAACGAAAAAAAATTCCTAAGATTCCCCAAATTACCGGTGTCCATCGACATCAATCCTAAAATGTGCGCTTGGACACGCCTAACAATATATCTAAAAAATAAAGAAAATCGCGGTTAAGGAAAACTTTTGAAGGTAGAAAAACCGTCACCCTTAAAGAAAAAAAACGTTCAAATTCACCAAATTACAAGAGCCCATCAACACCGATCCTAAAATGTGTGGATAGACATCTCTAACTACATATCCGAAAATGAAAAAAATCGCGAGAAAGGAAATTTTTTGGGGGTAGAAAAACCGTCCACCTTAAAGAAAATAAATCGTTAAAACTCCCCAAATTACCGGTGCCCATCGACATCAATCCTAAAATGTGTGTTTAGACGTCCCTATGGACATATCTAAAAAATAAAGAAAATCGCAGTAAAGGGAAACTTTTGGGGGTAGAAAAACCGCCACACTCAAAGAAAAAAAATCCTTCAAATTCACCAATTTACCAGTGCCCATCGACACCGATCCTAAAATGTGTGGTTAGATGCCCATAACAACATATCAAAAAATAAAGAAAATCGCAGTTAAGTAAAACTTTTGGGGGTAGAAAAACTGTCACCCTTAACGAAAAAAAATCGATAAAATTCCCCAAATTACCGATGTCCATCGCCATCAATCCTGAAATGTGCGTTTGGACACACCTAACAATATATCTAAAAAATAAAGAAAATCGCGGTTAAGGAAAACTTTTGAAGGTAGAAAAACCGTCACCCTTAAGGAAAAAAAAAAGTTCAAGTTCACCAAATTACAAGCGCCCATCAACACCGATTCTAAAATGTGTGGATAGACATCTCTAACTACATACCCGAAAATGAAAAAAATCGCGAGAAAGGAAATTTTTTGGGGGGTAGAAAAACCGTCCTCCTTAAAGAAAAAAAATCGTTAAAATTCCCCAAATTACCGGTGCCCATCGACACTGATTTCGAAAACGTGTGCTTAGACACCCTTAACAACATATCCGAAAATAAAGAAAATCTCAGTTAAGGAAAACGTTTGGGGGTAGAAAAACCGTCACCCTCAACGGAAAAAAATCGCTAAAATTCCCCAAATTACCGGCGTCCATCGACATCAATCCTAAAATGTGTGTTTAGACATCCCTAAGAACATACCTAAAAAATAAAGAAAATCGCATTCGAGGAAAACTGTTGGAGGTAGAAAAACCGTCAGACTTAACACACAAAAATCGCTAAAATTCCCCAAATTACCGGTGACCACCGATACAAATATTAAAATGTGTATCTATGGATACCCCTAACAACTTATCCAAAAATAAAGAAAATCTCAGTCAAGGAAAACTTTTGAGGTTAGAAAAACAGTCATCCTAAATGAAAAAAAAATCGTTAAAATTCCCCAAATTACCGGTGCTCATTGACACCGATCCTAGAATGTATCTTTAGATAATCATAACAACATAACCAAAAATGGAAAATATCGCAGTCAAGGAAAACTTTTGGGGGTAGATAAACCATCACCCCTAACGAAAAAAATCGTTAAATTCCCTAAATCACCGGTGCCCATCCACTCCATTCCTCAAATGTGTGTTCAGATACCCTCAAGTACATATCCATAAATTTAAAAAAAATCGCGCTTAAGGAAAACTTTGGGTGGTGTAAAAACCGTTACCCTTAACAAAAAAAATATCGTTAAAATTCCCCAATAACCGGTGCCCATCGACTCCGTTCCTTCAGTGTGTGGTTAGACATCCCTAACTACATATCCAAAAATGGGAAGAATCGAAGACAAGGAAAACATTTGAGGGTAGAAAAACCGTGACCCTTAACAAAAAATAATCGTTAAAATTCCCCAAATCACCGGTGCCCATCGACACCGATCCTAGCATGTGTCTTTAGACACTCATAACAACATAATCAAAAATGGAAAAAATCGCAGTCAAGGAAAACTTTCGGGTGTAGAAAAACCGTCAACCTTAACGAAAAAAAATCGCTAAAATTCCCCAAATTACCGGCGCACATCGAAACCTGTCCTAAAATGTGTTTTTGTACATCCCTAACAACAGATCTAACAATGAAGAAGATCGCAGCTAAGGAAAACTTTTGGGAGAGAAAAACCGTCACACTTAACGAAAAAAAATGTTTAAAATTCCCAAATTACTAGTGACCATCGTCACCAGTCCTAAAATGTGTCTTTTGACACCCTTAACGATATATCCTAAAATAAAGAAAATCGCAGAAAAGGAACACTTCAGACGGTGGAAAAACCGTCACCCTTAACGAAAAAAAATCTTTAAATTTCCCCCAATTACTGGTGCCCATAGACATTGATCCTCAAATGTGTGTTTAAACACATGTAACACCATATACAAAAATAAAAAAAATCGGAGCCAAGGAAATCTTTTGGGGGTAGAAAAACCGTCAACCTTAACGAAAAAAATATCGTTAAAATTCTCCAAATCACCAGTGCCCATCGGCACTGATCCTAAAATATGTGTTTAGACACCCCTAACAACATATCCGAAAATAAAAAAAATCGTAGTCAAGGAAGACTTTTTGGGGGTGGAAAAACCGTCACCCTTAACAAAAAAAATCTTTGAAGTACCCGAAATTACTGGTGTCTAACGACATCGATCCTTAAATGTGTCTTTAGACACCCGTAACAACATATCCAAAAATGGAAAAAATCGCAGTAAAGGAAAATTTTTTGGGGTAGGAAAACCGTCACCCTTAACGCATAAAAATCGATAAAATTCCCCAAATCATGGATGCCAATCGACACTTATCCTAAAATGTGTCTTTAGATACCCCTAACTACATATGTAAAAATTAAAAACATCGCAGCCTAGAAAAACTTTTGAGAGTAGAAAAACCGTCACCTTTAACGAAAATAAAAATAGTTAAAATTCCCCAAATCACCGGTGCCCATCGACACCGATCCTAAAATGTCTGCTTGTCCACTCCTAACAACATATCTTAAAATAAAGAAAATCGCAGTCAAGGAAAACTTTTGGGGGTGGAAAAACCGTCACCCTTAACGAATTAAAATCGTTAAATTTCCTCTAATTTCCGGTGCCCATCGTCACCGATCCTCAAATGTGTATTTAAACATATCTAACAACATACAGGGTTTTGTCCGGAAAGTAATAGGACTGAGTCGATTTAAAACAATTTATTGATCCATTCGTTACAATTCTTGAAAAAGTTTCAAAATAGGCTCCTTCTGCGTCAATGCAGCGCTGTCAGCGCGATTTCCAAGCATTGAAGGCGTCACGGTAGCCATTCTCCGGAATAGCCTTGAGAGCCGCGGTGCGTGCTACTTGGATCCCTTCCGTCGTCTCAAAATGCTTGCCTTTCATTGGCCTTTTCAGGCAAGGAAACAAAAAAACTCTGGGGGGGGGGGGCACATCTGGGTTGTAAAGCGGCTGCGGAAGCGTTGGGATGCCGGCCTTGGTCAGGTAGCTGTTCACAAGAAAGGCGGTGTGAGCCGGGACGTTGTCGTGGTGCAACTACCAGTCGTTTGCGATGTCATGAACCACAGATTTTGATAAATTAAACATCTGAGCAATCAAACGAATACTCAGTCGAAAGCTTGAGTTCAAAACTTTGCGCACACGAGTCACATTGTCGGTGTCTGTAGAAGTCGAAGTCGAAGGTCTTCCAGCACGGTCTTCATCGGCGACCTCTTCCCGGCCCTCTAAAAAGGCCTGGTGCTACCGAAACACACCAATTCTTGCTGAAGCAACATCTGGGAAAGCCTGCTTGATCATATCAAACGTCTCTATCGCAGATTTATCGAGTTTCACACAGAATTTAATCACGTACCTCTGCTCTAACGAACGCTGCATCTGCGGCTTGCACCACTCACAGAAACACGTCGCGTGAAAATGCATGTCCTGACTCTCCAAGTGCTCGGAGACAACTGACCAGCCGCTCGTTCGTTAGCTAGAAACGCCCTTTACCAAATCCAGTCGGTGCGCGCAAGCTTCGAAGTACAGTCGCGGCGGAAGAAAATCAGTCCTATTACTTTCCGGACAAGCCCTGTATACAAAAACGGAAAAAATCGCAGTTAAGGATAACTTTTGAGGGTAGAAAAACCGTCACCCTCAACGAAAAAAGTCGTTAAAATTCCACAAATTACCAGTGCCCATCGACACCGATCCTAAAATATGTCTTTGGACACCCCTAAAAACATAACCAAACAAGGAAAAAATCGCAGGCGAGGAAATATTGGGGGGGGGGGGTAGAAAAACCGTTAGCCTTAACGAAAAAAAATCGTTAATATACCTTAATCACCGGTGCCCATCGAAACCGCTCCTTAAATGTGTGAACATAAACCCCTAACTACATATCCAAAAATGAAAAAATCGCAATCTCGCGACCTTTGGGTGCACTACTCCGAAAAAGGGGCTATCTAGGCGGAACGCCTACTCTACCACAGTTAGAACAAGTCTTCAACAGAGAAAGAGAGGCGCCACTAAGACCAACTGCGAGCAGGCATCCAATAGAAGAAGAGCAATGCTCTATGACCCGGGGAAACATCAACACCAAGTTTGCTCTCAAGCCTAAAGATCCGGCTGAAATAGAGAATGAGCTTCGTGGACATTTTTCCGGAGAATCCGATCTCTGAGCTATCAATTATTGTGTGTATAATGCAGCGAGAGCTTTGGCTGATGCGAACCGTAAAACAAAACCAACTGTTGATCATGAGACCAAAAGACGAATGCATCAACTTGCCATAAAGGTGGGCTGGGCAAGACAGTACGCGTCCCGCATTCAGTGGGTGATTGACTACATCACATCTGGCAGGAATTTGACCACCAAGGTTCTAAAGTTCGCGCGCGAAATCCGGACCCGTTATCACACACTTAACAAGTCAAAGCTGCTGACCATCAGGCAGCATATTGTTGAGAGAATACGGATACTATCTGACGCTAAGAGAAGTCTAGAGCGGATGGAGAGATGGGTCAGAGAAAATCAACAGTTTCTCTCTGACCCATCTCTATTTTTCCAAGACCATCTAGTTACTGTCGAACACCCACTCAAACCAGAGGAGGTCGAAGTATTTTGGAGAGAAGTCTACAAAGTGCAGCATAGACTGGAGGAAGACTCAGAAAATATAAATAGCTCCAAGGAGTTATGTGATGCCCTCATAACACCCGATAAAGAATGCCCACCCATCACTACCGAGGAGGTGAAGAAAGTATTAAGAGGGATGAAGAACTATTCGGCACCGGGACCAGATTGTATCAAAACCTTCTGGTGGAAGAAGTTTTCTTCAACCCAACAGCTCCTACCGAAAATAGGCAACTTAGCTGACCCGAAGAATTACAGGCCAATCACTTGTCTGAACACACTTCATAAGATATTCACAGCTATCCTAAATGATAGGATTGTTCGGGCAATTGAGCCTGTGTGGCAAGAAATGTATGAACAACGGATGTGACATCTATAAAGAATACTCTCCGAAGCAGATACAAACGTCTCAACCGACATATTTATCTTCCGAACTGTCGGCGAGGAACAAAGTAACTGCAACGAACATGCTTGCCGTCCCGATACATCTCACGCCGTCAAGGGGGTCGCGGAATATTGATTCTTGAATGTCTTCACAACAGGAGTATTCTGGATATAGCACATAGAGTTGAAAATGGAAGAGACCTTCTTCTTAAAATGGTCAGGAATCACGAAGGAGTGGGCAAAGGAGCGTTTCTGTACAAAGCAGTCGAGAATGGGAAGTGCCGCATATACTGGAACTTTATATTCTCGACAATTGTTTCTGTTGCTCACTCGAGGCCTGACATGGTACTTCTTGACTTCGAGAAGCAAACCATGTTCGATATTGAATTTTCGCCACCAACTGACGAAAACGTCATAACCAAGGAGAATGAAAATAAAGAGAGGTATCGAGACCTTATACGGGAGTTGCAACGATTGTACCCGTAATATTCTGTTAAACTAATCGTTCTTATCATCAGCGCTATTGGAGGTGCCAAGATTTCACTGGCTAATGGCCTAAAAAGCATTCCTGCGTGTCAAAAATACGCTAAAACACTTGCAGGAAAAATGCAGAAGGCGGTTGTCCTTGGGTCGCTCCGTGTTCTTAGGGTGCACAAGGCTTTTGCTGGATTGTCGTACTGATTCCTTTACAGACTGTAACCACCTATCTGACGGTCGTGAGACGTGGTTGTGGCTGAATTTTGCCGCGATTTTGCTGGGAGCGGGTGCAATTTTCCAGATTAGCACTCGCTCTCGGCGAAATCCTGCGGTTGTCCTTATGACAAATTTTTTATTTAATTTTTAAACTGTGACCGCTCCCTCATCGAAACCCTGCGTACGCCCTTGCTAAAATAATTTGTTTTTTCTTCTATGAACAAACACGAATAAATAGTTGAGGTGTATCATCTCGCCCTAATGCGTATCTCCTCTAACCCCCGGTCATGAGGCATGCTGCTACATGTAAAAATTACTATAGCTTGCGAATATTTTATTAGAAATGATAATTATTATCATCTCTCCCTGGTCTCACTTATCACTAACCTGAAGAATTAAATTTTTAAATCAGAATTAAATTTTTTTATTTTATTTATGTTACGTATTAACTAAAGCTACTAATACGGAAATTGCGTCTATGGCCGATAAAGATAAGGCAGCTTCATCGGACAGCACAGCAGTCTCTGCAACTTCTGCATCACAAATCGATCGTTCTACAAAAAGCACGGGTGTAAGTGATTAGTCTATGGCGGATTGACACATAACATCTGATGTTCAGAAATTCGATACTCCAGTGGAAGATTCTTTAAAAAAGAAGATTTGTATACAAGATCAGGGAATAGTACAGCAGCTCACTTTCTCGTTGGATATCCTCTACACACCGTGCTGGAATCTTTTCTTCTTAATAAAACGATCACTCTGCCTGCGTGTTGTCAACTCCTGACGCAGATGTATCAGACTTTCTGGAAGAAATGGCCATCCGAACATCTACAAGAACTACAAGTTGGGTTAAAATAGCAGTGGCAGAAACCTCCCTTAAAGGTTAGAAGTCTTGTATTCGTACTACAGGAGAAACTGCCTTCTACAAAATGGCCTCTGGCTAGGATAATTATGGTCCATTCAGGCACTAATGGTCAAATACGATCAGTGACTCTTAAAACTGCAGTAGTTCAATTCAATCAACTTCTTAAACTTGTTAAACTTCCTGTTTCTGTTTCAGGTTCACCATGAACTATTTTTATTTTTTCTGTTCGCCGTTACTTCTGTTAAGGTGGGCGCATACCTTTTGAGGATCACTACAAACACTTTTTGTCCACAACGATCGATGTAGTGCACTAAATAATGGTGGCATGTCACAAAGGTGGGTACCACTCTAATTACGGTTCAGGTTACCATCCCTGTTTAGCGCTCGTCTCTTTTGTGAATTTTAACCGTGGTATTGTGCTTTTAAAATAACATTGGTGAACAAATTGCGACTAACTTTTTTCTGAGTATCTTTAGTCAGTAACTAAAGATACAATACGCTGATTATTTTATGTTAAAACGGTGTTAATTGCTCAATATCCCTTCTGTATCGTATACATATAGAAATTTCGGCAATTTTTACAGAATCAGCTCACTTTTTCAATTGCAAACATGCACAGTATTCCTTATTGCATTTGCAGTTTCTCATCATTTGTGCCCATAATTATCGTAATAACAGTTAGAGGGATACTTGTCAATTTAATTGTTAGGCTATATTTCAACTGTTTTCATGATTATTAGTAGTCAAATTGTTCTTCCAACAATTTATCTAGAGTAACAATCTTTCTGACTAGGGGTAGTATTTTTGATTGTTATTGATTACCGTGATACCGATCAAAGTAGCATCTTGTCCAAATGTACTTAATATATGTCTGAATTAAAGTTAAGGATTATACTTAAGTAAGATGTTAATGTGTAGTAACAGTCTGTATGGTCAATTAATATTTTTCAGTCGTATTGAGTCCTACAATTATCTGGAAGATAGGAATACTGTAAAGTGGCATGAGTGTCGGCGGTGAAAGAAGCTGACACGCGCCGCTGTGCATTCGAAATATGCTTGGTGAAACGTTCTCATTTTCTTGCGATTCTAATGTGTTTAATTACTATCTCTCTTTCCTTCCCCAACGGGCCTTTAGTATGCTACTGCATTCCCACGGGATCCACCGTAACATAAGCATGCACTTTCTCATTAAGCTTTATGAAGTCATTCCCTTATGAAAATAAGTTGAAAATCCTACTTAGTTTCTAAACTTGTAAAACACATTGACGCTCACAAAAATGTCGTCATTAATTTCATAGTCAATGTGCTAGTGTTTGTTCAGAGCTTGCGAAAGTAGACTGTTGACCTGCCAAAGAAACTGGGTTGAAGAAAAATCAAGCTTTCAGGAATTCTCTATATAAATATTTCGTTTCAACAAGATTGTTTTTCTTTAGCCTTACTTTATTGCGTTATTTAACGAATTTACTGATGTAGAATTTAACTGGAGGTTCTTTTTCTGGTGAATTTATAGTTAGGTAAACTCTTATAGTACTAGATTATTAAGCTGCCGTATTGTTTCTTTTCTTGCAATTAAAATCTTCCTGAACATTGCCTAAACAGTTTATAAATTATTTCCTTGTACCTAATTCCTGACCTGTTACGAATCCGGAACTGCTACAACGAACACGAGAGCCCTTCTTGGCGAAAGCATTCAGTAGCGTAATATAAATGTTTTTCTTTTATTTGGAGTGGATATTATTATTTTCAAATTATTAGATATTCTGAACTGCTTCAGTACCCCCCTAAACGAAGGAATTTTTCAAATTTTTAAAAAATATATTCATTTATTAAAAAAAGAAACATACTTGCTTTCGCTTCTGCATATATCATTTTAATTCAAATTTGTTATAAAAATTAATGTATAAGTATTGCAAATGATATAGAGTGAGTAAGTAACGCAATTTCAATTGCTGTTATTGCTCAGGACTTTAGTACCTCCCTAAATAGATGCAACGAATAAAAAAATTGTATTGGATTCCAAATATTTTGAAAAGCTAGAGATAACCACGCCCCCCTGAAGAAATGGATATCAAAATGCTTTTTGAAAACATTCAATTACACAGGCCAACAATTCTCAGAACCAGAGACCAGACCTACTATACCCGAAGGTTTTTGCTGCGCTGAATCCGAATCTGACCTCAGAAAAATTCCA
>NC_046659.1:1730078-1744930 GCF_010883055.1 Belonocnema kinseyi
AACCTATATATAGATTTTTTCGATCGAATACGATCACTTATAAATTGGGCTTATAGCCTCACATATGCTATATAGGGTGTTTTAACGTTGTTACGAAACTGTCTAGTCTCTGGTTCCGGACCTTTGTCAAATTTTGTCGGCCTGTGTTATCTTTAATTGTGCAGTAATGTTCTTATTTTGTTTACCCGATCCTGTTGAATCGAATTCCTAGAGTAATGAAAGAAAATTGGAGTTTCACTTTTTTGTTTCATTTGATTGTTATTTTCATGGGTTTTATTTAATGCTATATTAAAATTCTTACTTCGTATTCTAACTCATCGGAATATTTATACTTTTTTAAAGAATATTTTTATACCATGTTTCTTTTAACTCATTGTTCTACCTTTTCTCATAGTGAACATATTTTCTCATTTACATTCTACTTATTAGTTAAGTATTTTTGTGTTTCTGTGATTTGGTTATCTTTTGTTTTTAATGGCTTAAATCATACCAGGTTTTGATGTAGAATATTTTATATTTTAAATCATTCTCATCTCTAAGGGTGAGAATTAAGGGTATCGCCCGATTTTCGCATCTTGTACAACTATTAAATATTTTTCAGACCCGAAGCTTACAAGTTTTCCTGGCCCTCGCGATTACAATATGAAACTTCATGTTCACTGGATTGTTCCAGACTACTTGTTTGCTTGTTTCGATCATCTTCACCTAATGAATCATTTTGCTGATATTTTAGATTATATTATTGTCCCTATTACTTTGTCCATTTTGCAGTTTGTAGAGCTTACATTTCTCGGACTGTTATTTCCTCATTTGTATATTCCATTTTCGATGCTACTATTCGAGAAAGCTTGTTTACTGTCCTTTTTATTATTAGGGTTCAACTGAGACCCGAGTCTTGACCGGTTTTTATTGAAAATTTTAACCGTCTTGCCAATTATGTCCCGATTATGACCTGCAGGTTTTGAAATTTTCTTCTCGGTGATCACTTTAGAAATTTTCTTGATTTTGATAACTGCGCGATGTGGTTGATTTTGATCTATTGTTTCTTTGGTAATTATTTCAATCATCTCGACGATAATTGGAGTTTCCTTAATAATAATACTGGTGCTAAACTGAATTGTCATGTTGTAAATATTGTACGTCAAAATATGTTTGATAAAGTTATTTTGAAAACTTTAAGAATTTCTCGCTGGTTTTTATATTTCTGATAACAAAACAGGCCCTAAAGTCCTTGGCAAAATGTCTTGCCAAACTTTCTATTATTTCAGATTCCGAGTATAGTGAAATTAGATCTCTCGTGCTGTTTATAACTTTAAACGCGTATTCTGATCTTGTTGAATTTTCCGGAATGTAATAGTCATATATCAGACCTTTTATCATTCTAAATCTTATCTCATTATTCCAAATTTGGTTAATGAATTTGAATTTTAATGATACTGCGTCATCGCTTATATTATCTCGTTTTAAACTCCACCAATCTTTAGCCATGCCTTCTAAACGAGATAAAAATCAGAAAATGGAAATCGTATGTCGTAAAATCTAAGGCTCTAATATATTGTTCGAAGTCGTTCAAAAACACATTAGGGCGGTCGCGGCTTGTACCAGAAAACTCTGGAACATGATAACTGTTTGTCACGGAACTCTGAGCATTGTTGGTCCTACACTTCGATTCATCCGCGTTTTAAATGTAAATTGATAATCTTCTAGATCTTGCAATCGTTTTCAAATTTGCATATTAGGTCAACGTTTTGGAACTGAGGAAAATGGAAATGTCATGCTTGCTCCTATTATTGCTCACCCTGAACATCCATGGGTGCTGTGGACAGAAACCGTATGAGTCGTCCTCTCAAATCACCCCTTTGCAGACTAGCAGTGGAATATATTACGAGTTTCAAGGGACAATGAAGCGAGGCAGCAGAGGAGGAGCTGATAAGAAAAAACAAACGCATGTTGTTGTTAAACTCAGAACAGCTAAAGCCCCATTTTAACGCATTCAATATCATACGCCGAAGCCAAGCTTCCTTATTGCTACTCCAAAGATCACCAGCATTGACTTAACCAGAGTGGAATCTACTCTCATCATCTGCGAGAAAAATATGCTAAAAGTAATATTGTACATTTCTCTATTGAAGAGGACCGAATATACGGTTTTCCAAATGCACACAGAGCTCGTAATTCAAACAAGCTTAAATCATATTGCAGGTCGTTCACGAGTGTATTTGGACTTCCCTTATATTATATTGGACGATTCACAAAGAACCTATATTTCAGCTAAGGAATAAAATTGTAGGTAATTCAAAAAGGTATTAAGGAATTATTTCTGTAAAAAAAACTACCCGTGTATAAGGCATTAATGCATCAGTCGTGCGAAGTACACCTTCTCTACAAGCCGAAAATTAAAGCCCTGCAGACCTGCGATATCGGGATAAGCTATCAAGCTCAATCTTACTGGAAAGAATGAAACACCGTAGCTGGATGGCTCTATTAATTAACTACACATATTCCTGCAACAATAAGATGTCGAGGCAAATCCGACGACTTGATATAACTTTCTGACATAGGCAACGTTCATCTAGTACAAGTATGTGAGGCAAAATAACTTGCATTTGCATTCAGCCTAAATCTTAAAGATACTTTTCTGACAGTAGTTGTTATTACTATTCCATTAAGCTATTCCAGTTTCGGAGTAAGCGTGACTCGCTTGGTAAGGGAGAAAGGAATGCGGGGAAGGGTCTAGGTTTTGTAGATTGTTTTGGAATC
This sequence comes from Belonocnema kinseyi, assembly GCF_010883055.1. Lineage (NCBI taxonomy): Eukaryota > Metazoa > Arthropoda > Insecta > Hymenoptera > Cynipidae > Belonocnema > Belonocnema kinseyi. The sequence goes on from NC_046659.1 coordinate 1,732,839, forward strand.
CCTGCGTTACTTATCTCAATAACACGGTCGATCCGCAATACTGATTCGACCCAGGCTGATGATCAATCTGTCGTCATTTTTTTCACTGCTACTCTTTTCATTAACTATTTTTGGCCAGACTTTTCTGCCCTGACACACTTCTCTTGCTTTCTTTAGGTGCATGCAATTTTTCATGAGATCTATCGTATTTCTGTGGCTTCCTTTGTCTCCTAGAATTAGGGTCCCATTCACACATTCCAATCATTTTTTTCAACGTTGTAATTCAAAATATACATACCATAAGAAAATTAAATAATTAATTTTATCCCATTAAAATTTCAGAGGCTTCCAGGCTGCCCAGTGATAAACAGTTATTTTTTATGAAATACGGTTTACATTCTTTGGTGGTCGTAGTTCCTCTCTCCCTATCCAGGAGTGTTGTTACCCTACACTCTTTACAATAGATTAGGAAAGTGATTCGCTTAGAATTCATTTATAACTGTAGGATAGGGATAAAAAAATTGAATCAATTCATATTGAACTTTTCTTATTTTAATGACAAATCTTAAGATACATAGATGATTTTTGTTTCGCCTACTCTTCTGGGACTTTTCTTATTGCTACCACCATTGTAGGTCAAAAAAGAGAGTGAAATAAAGACAACTCTCTATACTTTGACTCCCACAAAGCAGACACTTAAGTTTGTCTCTTCTGTCGAAATAAATTTTATTCGAGCATTTTTCAACCCGAGTAACCGTTACTCTCAGTCTGTCCGTCCTCATCTATTTCTTCTTATCCAATTTAGACCAAAGTTGTCTAATAGATACAATGCGTACGATGTCTGTTTTGGCATATTAAATGGTAGTCTTTTGGCTCTTGGCACTCTCCATCCACTATAGCACCTTTGCGGGTTAAATAAAACCATCAGCATTGCGCACTATATACGAGCAGGGGTTTTGTCGATATGTAGGGTCCAAAATACTCAGCGTCTTCCAACAAACTAAAAATTTGAGCTATTTGTGATGTACCTCGTTGCTGCACCACAGGTAATTTTTCGTGGGGAATAATGTGAACAGAGGAGTTTGAAATTGAATGAACTGCACGGAATAATTTTGTGCATCATTGACATGACTGCATGGCAAGCAATTTTATGGCTGAAAACCCAATACGTTAGTTAATCAGTTAGGTGAATTTGCACAAGCAAATGTAGATGGGACGATTATCGATGAGATTTGGGCTAAATTCAAATGCAAGCTATTTTGTCACACATTCTTGTGCAAGATGAACGATGCCTATGTCAAAATGTTGTATCATGTCGTCCGACCTACCTTGACATATCATTCTTGCAGGAATATGTGTGGTTAGTGAATAGAGCCATCCACCTAAGGTCTTCAAATCTGTGTAGTAAGATTGAGCCTGATAGCTTATCCCGATGTCGCAGGTTTGCAGTGCTTAAATTTTCGGGTGGCAGAAAAGGTGTACTTCGCACGACTAATGCATTAGTGTCTTTTACCCGGGTGAGTTATTTTCACAGAAAAGTTCCTTAATACCTTTTTAAATTACCTAAAATCTTATTGCTTGCCTTTAAAATAGGTTCTTTGTGAATCTTTCACCATAATGTAAGAGAAGTCCAAATACACTCGTGTACGTCCTACGGTGTGATTTAAGCTTGGTTGTATTACGGGCTCTGCGTGTATTTTCTAAACCGTATATTCGGTTCTCTTCACAAGAGGAATGTACAATATTACTTGTAGCTTATATTTCTCGCAGATAATGAGGTTAGATTCCACTGAGTTTAAGTCAATGATGCTGATCTTTGGGGCAGGAAGAAGGATGCTTACTTTCGGTGTATGATCTTAAATGTATCTAAAAGCGGGCTGCAGTTTTTCTGATGTCAACAGCAAAGGATGGAGTGGCCCCTTCTTTGCGGAGAGGATTGCATGTTATAGTGTATCTGCAGAGTGAATATAATTTGTCAATTCCTGCTATAATGGCTCACAGCAACTTAGGAAAAGCTTCGATATGTTCCGTATTTAGTGTACGACTTGAAAGTTGATCTACCTTCTGCTTTGGCTAGTTGACTTGACTCTTATAATGTGACATTTCCTTATCATGGATTAATGTTTGATTACGGATTTTATCCAAATGTGCGCAAACAACATGTGTTTGTTTTCCCATGATGTGTAAAATGTTGGCGAATGGATCGAAATGTAGGACCAACAATTGTCAGAGTTCCGTGACAACCAATTATCATTTTCCAAAGATTTCTAGAGTTTAAAACGAGATAATATGAGCGATGACTCAGAGTTATTTTAATTGAAATTCATTCAAAAAATTGAAAATGGTGAGATAAGATTATAAAGGCAACTCGAATTATTGTCGAGAAGCAAATTTCAAAACTTACAGGTGGTCTCATCTTGGACCGTTTTCCAGTTCCCCACTTAAAAAGTACTTTTTAGCGATTGGTCACAGAAGACTGAATGGTCACATATTGTACTCATTTTTCAGTACCCCCTCAAAAGCACGTTTTAGCGACTGGTCGCAGAAGACCGATTGGTCAGATATTGAACGAATTTTCCAGGTCCGTCTTTAAAAAGTACTATATAGCGACTTGTCACAGATAAGTGATTAAACACTTCACGGTCCTCTTTCCTGTGCCCTCGTAAAAAAGAGGGATTTTCACATATGAAACGCATTTTCCAGGTCCACCTTTATATGGAACTTCTTAGCGACTGGTCACCAAAGAGTGATTGCATACTTCGCGGACCTCTTTCCAGGCACCGCTTCACGAAATAAGTTATAGAGACTGGTCACAGAAGAATGGTTCGTCAGATATTGGACCCCTTTCCAGTTCTCCATTTAAAATGTACTTATTAGCGACAGGTCGCAGAAGAGTGGTTAAATACTTCGCGGAAAACCTTTCCAGGCACAACTTTACAAGATAAGTTTTAGCAACTGGTCGCATAAGAATGATTGGTCACATATAAGACACATTTTGCAGGTTCGCCTTCAAATAGTGCTTTGTAGTGACTGGTTTAAGGAGAGTGATTAGTAACTTCGTGGACCTCTTTTTTAGGCCCCACTTTACAAAATAAGTTTTATCGACTGGTCACAGAAGAGTGTTTGGTCACATCTCTAAACTCTTTTCTAGACTCTCCTTTTAAAAAGCACTGGTTAGTGATTGCTCACAAAAGAGTGATTTGTCAAATATTAGACCCATTTTTCATCTCCCTCCTTAAAAAGTGCTTTATAGTAACTTGTTACAGAGGAGCGACTGGTCACTAAAAGTACTTTTTAAGGTCGGAATTAAACTCTACAATGGCTTACAGAAACATATGGAAAGCTTTCATATGTTCCGTATCTGGTGTACGACTTGAAAGTTGATCTGTATTTTTCTTTGATTAGTTGAGTTGACTCTTATAATGTGACATTTCCTTATCATGGATTAGTGCTTGATTATGAATTTTTATCCAAGTGTGCGCAGACAACATGCGCCTGTTTTCGCATGATGAGTGAAATGTTGGACTGGGATCGATCGAATTAACGGAGACCCTGCTCTCGACCATCATATGTGTACAATCCAGCTATAGGTCCAGCTATGCTGCCAATGAAACGCAAGAAAAAGGTAATTTCTCGGAGCCTGGTTTTGCGAGGCACCTTTGTTCGAATGAAAGAGTTCGTTTTTCTTATCACCATTTCTTTTTCTGCCTCGAATTGCGCTTGTAGTTTTTCAGCAATTTACATTTTTGCATACAATTTACAATCCGTGACTCCATGGTCACAGTTATTTTTGTAGTCCAGGGAGCATATTTCTTTACGAGTATTTAACGTTTCCTAATTAAATAACAGGATACTAGACGTTTTTGATAGGTGCAGAAACTTGGTAAATCTCCAGGTACTTTTACCTCGTTTCGTTGTCCCCTGAAACTCGTAGTATATTCCGCAGCTAATCTACGGAAATATCAATATACATTAGAAGCGAGAATGGATCAAAATGTGGAACCAACAATTCTCAAAATTCCGTGACGAACAGTTATCATGTTCTAAAGTTTTCTAGTACAAGCCGCGAACGTCCTATGATGTTTTTGAACGACTTTGAATAAAATATTAGAGCCTTAGATTTCAGGTCATACGATTATGATTTTGTGATTTTATTTCGTTTAGAAAGCATGGCTAGAGAGTGGCGGAGTTCAAAACGTTCTAATATGAACAATGACGCAGTATTATTCCGAAAGAAATTCAATGAAGAAATTTGGAATGATGAGATAAGATTTAGAATGGGAAAAGATCTGCTATATGGCTATTACATCCTGGAAAATTGTCAAACAAATTTTTAGGTGCAATACTTACCACATTCAAAATCAACCACATCCACGCAGTTATCAAAAAAAAATGTCTACAGTGATCACCGTGAAGTCTTCTATGGTCAGGCACTAAAAAGTAATTTTTAAAAAGAGAAACTCGAAAAAAGTTCCGTGATGTGACCAATTACTATTTTCCAAAAAGTTGATAAAACCTACTTTGTGAAGTGGGCTTGCAAAAGAGTTCCACAAAGTGTCCAATCACTCTTCTGTGACCAATCACATAAAAACTATTTTTTAACGGCGGACATGAAAAATGGGTCCGACGTGTGACCAATCAGTATTGTATGACCTTTCACTAAGAAATAATTTTTAAATGTGAATCTGGAAAAAGTTTTTCTAGCTGTAAACAATCATTCTTTCTGTGATCAGTTGCTAAAACTTATTTGGTAAAGTGGGGCCAGAAAAAAAAGGTGCACGAAGTTACCATTCACTCCCCTGAGACCATCACTCAAAAATACTTTTCAAATGGGGACCTGGAAACTTGAACCCAATACGTTACCAATCACTCTTTTGTGACCAGTCGCTTGAGCTTATTTTCTAAAGTGGGGCCGAAAAAAGAGATCTGCGAAGTGTCCAATCACTCTCCTGAGACCTGTCACTAAAAAGAACTCATTCAAGGCGGACCTGGAAAATGCGTAAGAGATGTGAGCAATCAGTGTTCCTTGGCCAGCCGTTGTAACGTGTTACTAACAGGGACCTTCAGAATGCGTTCATAGATTTGACCAATCTTTCTTTTGTGACTATTCGCTGGAACTTGTTTTTCATTAGGGACCTTAAACAGGGTTCCTCGGTGTGACTAATCACTCGCCTGTGACATATTAAGGAACCTCTTTTCCAGGCCCCTAATGAAAAACACGTTTCGGCGACTGCTCACAAAAGAATGATTGGTCAAATCTCCTTTTAAAATGTACTTTTTAGTGATGAGTCACAAAAAAGTAATTGGTCACATATCGGACTACTTTTCTAGGCCCCCATTTCAACAGCTCTTTTTAGCGCCTAGTCGCGGAAGAGTGGTCGGTTACATATTGGAAAAATTCTTCAGATCCCTCTTTAAAAAGTACTTATCTACAACTGATCACAGAAGAGTGATTGGTCACATATCTTACCTATTTTCCTGTACCCACTTTAAAAATTTCTTTTGAGTGAATGATAGGAGAAAAGTGCTTAGACACATCTAGAAATACTTCTTCAGGCCCCCCTTTGAAAAATAGATCTAAGAGATTGATTACAGAAAATTGATTATTCACATCGCGGGACCCCTTTTCTAGGTCCCTTTAAAAAAAAACAAAATTTAGCGTCTGGTTGCAGAACAGTGATTGGTCACATCTGAGACCAATTTTTTCGGGTCAGTCTCTAAAGAATAAATCTTAGAAAAAGGTCACAAAGTAGTGATTGGTCTTATCTCGGGTCCCTTTCCAGATCCCCATTTAAAAAGTAATTTTCATCGGCACTTTACGGAAAAGTGATTAGACACATCGCAGGCCTCTTATCTGGGCCTCACTTCACATAATAGGTTTTAGTGACTGGTCGCAAAAGAGTGATTGGTCACATCTCAGAACGTTTTTCCAGTTTCACCTTTAAAAAGTAGTTTTTAGAGACTGGTCACAGAATACTGATTGATCACATTTCGGAACCATTTTCCAGGTCGCAGAAGATTTGTTCACACATATTGGTCACAGAAGAGTAATTTAAAACATCGCGGAACCCCTTTTCGAGGTATCTCTTTGAAAACAAGTTTCAGATGCTGGTCACAAAAGAGTGACTGGTCACATGTAGGACCACTTCCAGGTTGCAATTTTAAAAATAAGTCTTAGCGACTGGTCGCAGAAGAGTGATTGGCCACATCTCTGAACCTTTTTTCAGGTACTTTTTTTAAAAAGGACTTTTTACTGACTGGTCGCAACAGAGTGATTGGTCAAGTAATAGACACGTTTTCCAGCTCCTCCTTTAACAAGTACTTTTTAGTGGCTGGTCACAGACGAGGGATTGGTCACATCTCTGAACCATTTTCCAGGTTCTCCTTTTAAAATATACTTTTTAGTGACGGGTCACAAAAGAGTGATCCAATTTCGATAGGAAATTCGAATGAATAAGGTTGGGAATATCGTGTTAGTAGAAACCACCATAATAATCGCCATATGACTGATTCGGGCGATGACAGTAAGAGGAACAACGGTAAATAAACACTCCAGCGAATAATAACTCTACGGTTGAATAGTTAACCTCCAATATAACCTCAACAAATTCGCGTCCCTTTTTCGACAATGGATATAAGTGCTGAAATAGCTACGGCCTTGGGGGGAATAACCCTACATCAGTCAACGTATCATATACTCAATTTTATGGAAAATCTCCCATGTTTAAGAAATTCGTCCAGCATGTGGCGAATGGATGGGTATATGTCTCCTAATCAACTGAACGTGCATTCATCAAATAATGACACGGCTATGATGTTAAAACATGTAACGGACTCTGCTCGAGATATATACATGCCAGGATTTTATTTTGAAATCTTCACTTTTCTCGACACGAGGACGAGGAAAGCCAAAAGTATGCGGAGAAGGCAAGGGCATCATCAGCGTGGACGTAGCACGTGTCAAGGCAGCACAAGATCTCGGAAAGATCAAGGTAAGCTTGTTTACTCTGAGCAAATGGAGGAGCTCGATAATATCCAGTATTCTGTGAAGCTAGCGCCAAAGTGCACAAGGAGCAAACATGAATCATCAATGGTCAGAATCACCTAGTTCTATTGGGGCGACACCTGTCTTTGCAAAAGTAGTGACTATAAACTACTATCACACTCACCGTTCGGACGCCACGATGTGTCTCAGTTTAGAAAAGCATATCATAACGGTCTGAATTTTAAAGGACCTCAAAGAATCTATCGAAATTGGTACCAGAAGGAAGACTTCCCAATCGTCCGATTAACAATGCTGGAATTCCGACAAGGAACAGCCTTCCTCTTGGTAGACCCAGAATCCGGATTAAATTCAATAAGCGTTCTAGCACTAAAGTCAGGCATCACCGCAGGTCCTGCATAATAAAGGAATTAATAGAGACTCATGGGATTGTAATGGTTACCATATTTGATACAAGTGCTGAGTTTCACGTAGTGCTCAACAATTTTCTTATCTCCGCAGACGGAATTCTTCGTCGAATATACCTACGCCAGGGGAAAAACCAGCTTTCCTCTAGAATTACGACCGTAGTTGTGATTTCAGAACCAATAACCTCTATACCATTTGCAATGTCTCAATCCCAACAGGTGAGCTAACTTTTAAAGCGAGAAATAAAACCATTTGAGTGGATTCTGAAGCTCGAGGCCCGCATAAAGCAACAGGTAGCAATCTAGGTATGTAATCAGGAAGTAACTGAAGGATACTTGCCCCGTCTAGATTTAGTTAAGGAAGAGTGACCACTTTTGCAGGTCCCTTTTTAAAGATAAATTTTATCTACTGGTCACAGAAGAGTGATTGACCACATTGCAGATACCTTTTCCGGGCCCCACTTAAAAAACACGTTTTAGCGAATAGTCACAAAAAGGTGATTAGGCACATCTAGGACCACTTTTTCTGCACTGATTGGTAGCACGTATTTTTTTAAGGGCGAGCTTTAAAAGTTGTTTAGGCTGTAACCAATAACTCTTCTGTAACCAGTTTGCTAAAACGTATTTTTTTCAAAGGAGAAACTTGAAAAGAGGTTCGAGATGTGACTAATCACTCTTCTGTGACCATTGGCTAAAATGTATTTTTCAAAGAGGGCGCTGGAAAATTGGTCCTAGATGTGCCCAATCACCTTTCTGCGACTAGTCGCTAAACATGTTTTCAAGAGGAGCCCGGAAAAGGTATCTGCAATGTGATCATTTTCTCTTCTGTGACCATTAGATAAAATTTATCGTTAGATAGGGACTTAGAAACATTTCTAATGGAGCCTTAGGACTGAAAATAAAAAATAAGATTTAAATATTATGAGACACAATATAGAGGTTAACACAAGGTGATATTTAAAGATATCTAGCGCATGGTGATGCCAAAAAGCTTGCTTTCTTGCAATGCAGGTTGCACTTCATCCTAAAAATATCGTTCCAGATTACGTATACAAAAATCGCTCCAACCAAAGTAGGCTTACTGATATTATGCATTTTACTCTCACTCATTGATCAACGATACGTTAATAATCATAATCTCTTGATCTCGCACCGCCCTCATTTATTCTAAAGCCTCTTCCAAAGGTAGGTCGATTATAATCACTTCTGTATCGTTAGTACCTGTCTCAATTTCCCGGTTTGACTTAACAGGGTTCGCACAGTCAGTTTAATCGCAAGAGTCCCATTCGACTGTTTTAAGGGCTTTACCAAGTAAATAAAACGAATTAAATTTACTGAAATAGTCATTGCCTTAGATTGGTGTCCTTTGCTAGCTTGCTTTTCTCTTTTTGTATGTTTTATTAAAGAAAGTTTTGAAAGAGCTTTTTTTGGGTTTGGATCATGGAGCTAGGGAGAACTCGAAACACTGCATTGCCTGCCTGAGGTAGCGCGAGGGAGTTATCAGAGATGTTTAAATCATACATTTTATTATTAAAAGATCTCGCTTTCCTATTTTTTTTAGAAGAAAAACTTAGAAAATATTTCAGATCTTTCCTTCGCTTGACCGTCCAATTCTCAGCAGCGTTTTTCCTTTTTCTTAAATAAATTTATAATCTAAGGGATTTTCACACAACTTGTCCCAATATCACACTTACTCGTGTGTGTTCTCATGGGTGAGTAAAGAGATGACCTCGAAGGACAAGGTCGTACTCAAGACTGCGATCTGTATCGAGCCTATAGTTTGAATTCGTACTCGTGCATAATGATAGACCTACATTACCGTTACAAAATACAGTAGAAAATAGGCTTAGACTAGTAGGGGTAATGAATGCTATCCGTTTTTGTTTTTTTGTCTGATTTTTTTGTTGAGCCAACTTTTGTTGGGCGTTGCTCAATAGAGTGTTGAATAAGCAATTGTACTCGCTAGAACCCTCAATCTCCTTTAAGACATCCTGCTTTCTCAGAGGCGGGAGGTCTAAAAAACGGATGTTTAGTGGGATCTTAAACGTTTCCCCGTAGGGTTAAATTATTTGCTTAAATTCGTGGACAATAAGCTTCTTGGACAAAAATTGATCAGCTAATAACTGCTTTTTGAGATGTTCTTGACATTCCTTGATTTGCTTCCAACCTCTAGGTTCATACTTCTTTCAATTTAACGTCAGGCTAACCACCTGAATCCTAGGGGAGGTTTCGACTGGCCGTTAGGCTTGTCTTTTCTCCCTGCATTCCGAATTTAAGGATTTTAAGGGTACCACCTCATTCTCGAGGTCAAAAAGTCGGCTTACTATGTGACTACCTGCTTGAAGAGTCAGAAGGGATTTTGTATGGGCCTGGCATAGCGTTTTTTTGAAAACAATGTTTTTACGATTGGCGGGCATTGTTACTCAAAAATTATTCAACCGATCAATCTGAAATTTTAATATGTTTTTCTATACAATCAATAACTATAACTTAGATTATTATGAACAAGATTGATGAAGATCTTCTTTAATTTTCATCTTTATTTTTAACTAAAAAAATTAGATTTTTGAAAAATAAAATCCTAAGATCCGCCATTTTGTACATTTTTGCACGCAATAAATAATCGCAGTCTATTCCCTAGCCAAACATGTACTCTTTTAAATCCCGTTTGATTTTTTGGTTTCAGACGTTTCGGTCACCTGCAATCATGCCCGCCATAAAAAAGAGGACTTTTCATTGACCGCAAGAAACAGCTATAAAATGTTGATAAACAAATTATTGAAACATTTTTTCTTATTCCTTAAAGTTTTAAATTACATGTATGAAAATATCCAAATATATGAAGTCGATTTTTGTTCTACCTGAATTAAAATTTAATTTTGTTATTTTTGAATGGTTATAAATAGTTTAAGAAATATTCTCTAAATTTTATTTGTTAAATTAAATCAGACAAGTTTCTCTCAGTTATAAATTAACCTTATCCAATTTTTTAAGTTTGATTTAGAAGCAAATAAACCACCTGCGAACTTTCAAGTGATGACCCATGGGCTGGCATCCTAAACCTTCAGGGTTCTTTCGATTGGATATTAGGCTTGTCTAATCTCCCTGCATTTGGTGTTAATTTAGATAATTCTGAGTGGTTTTAATAACCAAAGAATTATCTCTGATTTTAATTCGTAACGTAAAACCAGATTAAGTAGAATGTATCTACCTAACCTACCACAGTAGGGCGAGGATGTGAAGCCGAAGACCGTGACCTTCACCTTTACATTCTCGCCCTACCTGCGATACGCATTCTTCAACAACTTGCTAAAGATAAGGGTGTTGCTTACCTCTCGCTGCTGATCTCTTGAGGGAAGGGATATACGTCGATGATGTGCTTTTAAGATCCTACTTAATGGAGGAAGCTCTAGAAAAAGGTCGACAGGTCGATATACTATTAGGAGATGGAGGTTTCACCCTTAAAAAATGGCTATCCAACCGAGAGGATGTTTTTGAAGGAATTCCACCTAAATTCCGACAGAAACCTAATTCTTTTTCTTTGGAACATGACCCTACTTACAGAGCATTGGGGATCTTATGGACCATAATCCCACAACGTAAATAGCAATGTGATACGAATAAGGCCAATTTTTACCTGAGCTGTTTGTATGATGATGAGGAACGTAAATATGGGTGCCTTACAAGTCGGAGTGGGTGCGTTTAGCGTTGGTGACCTGGCAAAGGTGTCAATTTTTGACAGTTAACTAACCCGACACGGATAAGGTTCAAAATTTGTGTACATGTAAGGAGTTACTTTAGAAATAGCACCTGCGCATTGTCAGGCACTTACCTGTATGCAAAAGTGTTTTTAGGCGGCTTCGAAGTCGCCGGACATTCAAGTGAAATTTCTTGAAATTGATTTTACAGGAAAAAGTTTAAAACAAAAGTTGGCCTAATCCCAGATATGCATATTTTCATAATCATATCATTTTTTATTCACTTAATAGATTTGGAGAAAACATCCATTAAAGAAATACCATGGCAAAAAAAAGCCGTTTTTCATTACAAGTCATTTTTTCGAAAATTTTTAAAAGAGAAAAGGTACTCCATTACAGACATACTCCAAGATCAATAAGAAGTATTTGATCAAAATGGTAATATTTATCAAGTTATTCGCATTTTTCCTTCTATTTCCATTGTTTCATTCGCCTGTTGTATCTTTAGCAATTCAAAAGAAGGTGCATTCAAAGTTAGTACACACATGTCGTAAGTCCTGTGCAAAGAACTGGCGTCAGCCACTTTAATTTAAAACAATAACTTATTCTCCTATTAATAATAATTCACAGTCACGTTCTCAGCTTCTGATTATTATCGTAGAAGGTTGTAATAAAGGTGAATATGATACTAAAAATTGAACAACGAAATCTCTTTGCTTTAAAATATCCATTATTCATTCTTGCTATACTTTATATTCTGTTGTTGAAATACGTTCAATCTTTATTACCGTGATGAAAGTCAAGTTTCCCGGACCCAGCCTGGGGTCATCTCACATTTTGCAATGGTCATTGGTGTAGGCATTACAAATTCTTTGTGGTGTATTTTTAATGCAGTTCTATAATGTGTACTCGGAGGATCTATTATGCTATTTTGAATTATAAATTGTTGAGCTTCATAAAAATTAGAGCAATATATTACAGAAATTGAAAAATACTAATAATATA
>NC_046659.1:1745030-1747083 GCF_010883055.1 Belonocnema kinseyi
GCGATTTCGCTGGAAGCGGGTGCAATTTTTCAGATTAGCACCCGCTCCCGGCGAAATCCTGCGGTTGTCCTTATGACAAATTTTTAATTATATATATACATTCATACATGTAAAACAACCTTTAGAGCAGTGAAACTTATTTACCATGAATAACACAAGTACTCCAATCAAATTCATGTTTTCAAAAGTTAAAAAATAATAATAAACGAGTGTTTTTTTTTGTCACATTCAGACATTAAACAGTATTTATTGGGTCGACGAGAAAATACGATTTTGCCTAATCATATCTATAGAGGACAGTCTCCTGAGCTGTTGACTACCTTTTTTTTTGGTTTTTAAGCGTGTTTGTAAACGCGTAGGCGGAAATATATATTACGCGGTGTATCTTTCAAAATATCTTCGTTTCAAAGTTATTGGAGACTAAATTACATTACAAACTGTAATACAAAATAATTTAGTTTTTAATTCGTAGAAAATGTTTATAAAAATAATAGGTTATTTATTTCTCCTGAAACCTAAGCTAGACATAAACTAACTGAGTAATAGGTATAAAAATATTTTAAAAGACAGCCAATAAGTTTATGGCTTTAAAAAATCGAAAGTTCTATTACTAATATTACATATTGCGAACGACCTTGAATATATAATTTAAAAAATATTATTCTTATGAAATGGGCGAGACAAATCGGCTGATCGTTGTACATAGAAACCACGAATTAGCTGAATTTTGGGAAATCCAAATTGATATTCTCCAAGGTCAAGAAATGTGATGCGATTATCCAAGAAGCTGATAGCGATTCGCATTAGGTGAATATAGTGTTTTTCGTCATTATAATCTGCCACCGACGGGCGACCTACTTACGACCCTTACGTATATAATTCGCATTTTATAAGGATAGGATCTAACAAGGAAAGGCTACCTTTCGTTACCGTGAAGAATAAACCTAGCTTCATATTTTATGAAATTTATTAAACGCGTAGAAGTGTTAAAAGAAATAAGATTCTTTCAAAATATCTTCGTTTGAAAGTTATTTAAGACTAAATTACATTACAAACTGTGATACAAAATACTGTAGTTTTTAATTCGTTGGAAATGTTTTAAAAAAATAGGTTCTTTATTCCTCCTAAAAACTTAAATAAATGATATTAGGCAAATTCTTAGCGGCAACGAAAAGATAGCCTATGCTTCGTAGAACACATCGATAACAACCTACATAAACTAATTAAGTAATACGTATAAAAACATTTTAGGAGACAGCTAATTAGTTTATGGCTTTAAAAATTGAACGGCTTATTACGTCTTATTATATCCAATACTCAGGAATAATACTCACCATTAGTATTTACTTCTACTACTCATCACTAAAACTCATCCCAATACTCATCATTAACACTCATCACTCATACTGAACCCTAATACTCGTCACGAATACTCCCGTTAATTAAATTCATGAAATTCGTATTCGCATCTATATTCTCATTCCATTGCTCATTTGAGTATGCGTTTTTTATAAGTAATTTTCGTAACTCTACAAGCCGATTTTAATCTTCAACGTTTTATATCCTTAATATTTGTCATACTTGTACCTCTGGAAAGTGTACCCGAACGAAGTTTTTATTCTGGTATGTGCAATAAATATTAAAAAACATTTAATAGTTGTTAATAACTATAAACAGGAAAATTAAATTTTACTGTCAAGGGATGCTTCATATCAAAAGAGTTACAAAAATTACAAAAAATTGACGATATGTAGAGAATGTATAGGTGTCTGATACGTACATTGATGGCTTTCCGAATTCACTATGGGGAGTTAAAACTAACTGAAGAAAATTCAGTTATTTTTGGATTTCATTGCATAAATTAAAACCCGTAATATATACAAGGAAAGATTGAATTAAAAATCAATTACATTTTATTTAGGTCTACCGCCGACAGAAAGATTCTTCGGTTATCGAAAAACATATCGAAAAACACAACACTGCTGAAAGTTGGTGACCTTCTGAGCATAAAACACTAACCAGCTATTACTCTCGGTTGAAAGTAATCGCCCCC
>NC_046659.1:1747093-1748574 GCF_010883055.1 Belonocnema kinseyi
CACCATAACCCCTCCTACCGTATGTGTAACGCTTAAATCGTAAAAATAAAATTAGAAATGAGCAAATTTAGTTTTAAAAAAAACCAGCAGACGTAGCAATATAATATTTAATAACAACATTTTCTTAAAGAATGCGTATCTTATAAACGAGACCATGAAACTCCTTCTATTTTAATATCAATGCATGTTATGAATTGTAATAATATACATTCAAAATTGCGAGTCTCGCACCGAGAGCGCGATGAGAATGTACCCGCGAGGCAGGCGGATTTTTTTTTACTAAGTATATATTGGTTCTTAGTGGGTCCGCATGAGATACTTTTAGCAAGTGCTGTTTAGCAAGTCGCTCGCTGCTGGCAGTTCTTAAAAATTAAAAACGCCATAAGGTCAGCGCATTGATAGGTTCTATAGACAGCCATCTTGTGATTTCTTACGGATGTACGATGACCTAATAGCTTTCAAATTAGAAACATAAAATCGCTAGCGAAATATGATAATTTTATTAATTTAAAACGCCATAATAACTATATTCCAATCGCTATGAGCTTCGTTAAATTTTCCATGACATCTATTACACATTGAGGATGTCAATATGAATTGCTTCTACGTAAGCATATTGATGGGTTCTATAAACAGCAATCTTTTTGGTTCCGTAGAACTGATTTTATGGTATACTTACACCACAGAAAAAATTGAAGTTAAATTTTGTTGCATGTAAAATTTCCGCTGATCAAAATTACATGCTATTTGGCGAAAGTTGATCTTACGATGGAATAAAAGCTATCGTCTGCTACGGCATCGTCAGCAGCAATAGGAAAACGGCAAAGTATGAGTGAATTCGACCTATAAATTGGGACACCAGATTTAAAACAACACAGATAAAAACAAAAGTTAGAATATGTTGCAGGTAAGACTTGCAAACGGTTACAAATTAAACATATTTCGGCGAAAGTTTTAGTGACGTTAGGAGAATAATTCGGATCTTGTCTACTGCGTCACTATGAAGTGAATAAATTTCGGTAACCCTTGTAAAATCAGCAACAGGAAATACAAAAAAAAAGGTCTTTGTGATATATCTCGTCCGAAATTAATTAGACTATTGTAGAGAAATTAGAACATATTTAATGACATTAAGCAAAAAGCGCAAAAAGCAGCTGACAAATGGGAATCACAGTTCTCTCCAATTCAATGAAGTTAAAAGACGATAGATAGCGCTATCATCGCAATTCTTGCTACATCGCGAATAAAAATAGAGCGATTATATGGAAATTATCTTCGATTCATGTTAAGTTTATCCTGCGAGGTTAATTTTTGTTTCGGTGTATCTTTCACCCGGAACAGATGTAAACTCATCATTTGTTTTTTCTGTGACTTGAAATTAGAGACTTAAAGTCGTTAGCGGAATATAATATTATTAATAGGATGTTAGGTTTTTCCAAACCTATAGACAGCTTGATTCCCTGCTCAAATATTTTTACTCA
>NC_046659.1:1748674-1751442 GCF_010883055.1 Belonocnema kinseyi
AGAGACTTAAAGTCGTTAGCGGAATATAATATTATTAATAGGATGTTAGGTTTTTCCAAACCTATAGACAGCTTGATTCCCTGCTCAAATATTTTTACTCACGGTTTTCATTGAATATATATAGGTTCTTAGAGGGTCCGCATTAGATATGTATGGGCATTTAGCAGGTAGCTCACCAATGGCTGTTATTATTAATTCAAAACATCATAATAATCTAGTTTGAATCTTTATGATCTTCATGCAAAACTTTATTACAAGTATTGAACTTACAGAATATCTATACGGATTCCCTATACCCTGGCGGACCAAAGGAACCGAAAGGAGTTCCTGCAAAGTACCCTTAAAGACCCCACTGAGTTCCCATTCGGTTCCTACTTAAAAAACTAAAAAAACAGCAAGATCAACTTTTACATTGTTGAAATTCTGATTCTACGTTAAAATTTCCATTAAGAAGTCACGCAGTAATTGCAATCATTTTCTTGCAGCGTTAAAAACTTTAAAAAATGAAATACCTGCAATTTACATGCCCCAAGGGCGGCTTCAAGTGCATCTTCTTTTATTAGCAGGTTATAAGCGTTCCGTCAGTAACTTTAATAATTTTGTCTGGATGCTAGCGCCACGCAGTGGAAACCTCAGACATCGACGCTGCGATGCAAGTGAGTAATCCGATGATTGCAGATGTGTCCGGAATGAGTCCGGAATACGTTGCATTTTGTTGAATGCGTAATTCACTGGACATTTCAACCAATAATATTCTCCTAGTTATTCAGAGAAACACTGCGATTGGCTGAATTGTCTAGTGATTTGACGCATTACGCAACGCAATTCTGCAATCATGGGATGCCACCCTGAGAGCAGTCAAGCAGTTGTCGAATTTTATTTTCAGACTCCGCGTGCAACATACTACTTCAGATATTATAGAAGCGCTTGAAGTCACCTTCAGCAGAAGTTAATGACACTTTTTTTAAATTTTTGCCGGTGCAAAAAAAAATATTGCGATTACTCCTTGAGTTTCTCATGGAAATTTTATTGTAGAATCCGAATTTCAACAATTTAAAAGTTGATCTTGCTGTTTTTTGAATTTTTTAATAAGGAACTAAAGGGGGACTCAGTGGGGTCTTTAATGGTACTTGTCAGATGCTCCTTTCGGTTGCTTCGTTCCGCCACGGTACAGTTAGTATATGTATATGATCTTATAAGGTCTGAATTAGGCATGTACGGATGGTTAACCTGTCTGTCTCCGCTGGCAGTTATTTTTAATTGTAAACGTCCTCGTCTTTTGATTCGAATTTCTATGCTTTTCATTAACTTTGCTATGACTTGTATCAAACTGGGAGAATATGAATACGCTTCTCAAGACGTCAGAGCATTGATGGGCTCTATAAACAGTGATCTTGTAAATTATTGCGGATATGAGACAATATAATTAAGTTTGAAATTAGAGGCTTTCAATTCTTTAGCGCAATATAATATTAGTAATGTGATGCTGGGGTTTTGAAGCGTCATAGATCCTTTGAGTGCCTGTTTGCATGTTTTTATTCATTCCTTTTCGGTCAATATCTGTATAGGTACTTATTAGGTACAAATCAAATACATAAGACAGGTCGCTTACTTGTGGCAGTTGTTATTAATTGCGATCGCTGTAATCGCTTATATGAATCACTGCCATCTTCATTGAAGATCGTATGACACGTATTAAACTTTGAGAATGTCAATACAGATTGCCTGTACTTTGATTTATGGTTACTTAATTTATGATTGCTTACTTTCGGCTTATTATAACATAAATTTAATTCTTTGTGCGATTGTGCTTATTGGGTCTTTTGTGTATAAATATTTCGACGGACCCAATAAGGACCTTCATGTCCTTCACTCATCGTAGGTAAAGCGTAGTTTATCGGGTCCTGCGTATTAAAATTGAATTTTTGTGTAACTGTGGCTTATACATAATGTATTAGACTTTATAAATGTTTCTGTAATTACTTGAAAACTCTATGCAAATTGTTAATTTCAATATGTAAAGATGTTTTGCAGATATAAAAATCAATATTGTCTAAGTTAATATCTCAGATATATTTTCCCTTGTAAATTAGATTTCTTGAACGTCACATCACTTTTATTTTGTGATGTCAAACATTTTGACATCTTTTTCCAACTGAAAATGTTTCTTCATATAAAGGATGCTTTTTGGGTCTTTTATGTATAAATATATCGACCGAACCAATAAACACCTTTATGTCCGTCACTCTTCAAGGTAAGGCGTAGTTTTTCGGGTCCATCTCTAACTGTGGCTTATAGATAATGAATTAGGCTTGATAAATGTTTCTGTAATTACTTGAAAACTCTATGTAAAGTGCTAATTTTAATATGTAAAGATTTCTTGCAGATATAAAAAATTATTATTTTATACAGTAATACCAAAGATATATTTTCCGTTGTAAATTAGCTTTCTTATACCTTACATCACTTTTATTTTGTTATGTATGACATTTTTAAATACTTTTTAAGCCAAATATGTTTTTTATACCTATAAAGGTGGTTATTGCGTCTTTCATTTGTTTATATTGGCCGACCCAAAAAACACCTCTATGTCCATCACACATTAGAGGTTAAAATGTGGTTTATCTTGTCCAAAGTATTTAAAATAAATTTTTCTTTTACGGTTATGTAACGGTTGACCTCTTTGGACTACTCCCACTCATATTTTGGGCTATAAATGTAGCGCGTTAGCCCAGCGCAAGTTAGTTCTCTCTAATCTTTGATTGTAA
>NC_046659.1:1751542-1755120 GCF_010883055.1 Belonocnema kinseyi
TAAGATCGAGTTAACCTATTAAATATAGCACACATTTAAGACTGAGAACCGTACGCTTACATAGCTACACGTGTGGTTGAATTTCATTTGGCTAGGTTAGGTCAAGTTTTGTTAGGTTATGATAGGTTAAACCTCTATGTAGGTTAAGCCGAAGCTGAATGAAACGGTACCGCAAACACAACGGGACAACACAATGAGTTTAATTGTGTTACGTGAAGTTAAGTTAGGTTAGGTTAGGTCAGGTTTTTTTAGGTTAGGATAGGTCAGGTGAGGTCAGGTTCTGTTGGGTAAGTTATTTATGACTGAATTTTCCCTACTAAATGTAAAGTTCGTACGAGGGAATTGTAGATTTATTTTAATCGAATGTGTAATATTACACTGCTGTTCGAGGGTACTTTTATTTACATCGCTAGAGGTTACAATTTCATATACTTATGTACAATAACACAGGGAGATGTTTGATATTTATAATGATACAATATGTAATTTTCTGAAACTTTGTAATTTTACATTAATATTTTTTTACAGTGTATATTTTAATATGTAAATATTTTTTGCAAATATAAAAAATCATTATTGTATACAATAATACCTTTCTTTTTTACACCTTGCTTTCTTATACCTTACATCACTTTCATTTGATTATGTAAAGCATTTTTACATACTGTTTAAACCAAAATTGTTTTATATATATATATATAAAGGTGGTTATTGGGTCTTTCATGTGTATATATTGGCCGTCCCAATAAACACCTTTGCGTAGTTTATCGGGTCCTGAGTTTTTAAATTATATTTTTCTTTAATAGTGGCTTATACATAATAAATCACACTTCACAAATATTTCTGTAATTACGTGAAAACTCTATTTAAAGTCCTAATTTTCACATGTAATTATTTTTTGCAGATATAAAAAAGATTATTGTTTACAATAATAGTAAAGTTTTTTCCCATATAAGACAATAAAAAATCGAATTTGTACATATATGTTAAAAATAATAAAAAACAGATTAATTTTTTACCCAGAAAATTAATTCTCTACAAAAGACGATTGGTTTTTAACCAATAATGATATAATGAATATTTTCCTTAAATACATTAATTTTTAATAACCAAAACAAGCATCAAGAAAATAGTTGCATCCTTAATGAACAAGATAATATTTTAACAAAGAAAATTAATTTTCTACCAAAAAGACAAATTTTCAAATAAAAAAATTAATGTTCAATTATAAATCGACATTTTCAGCCTGAAATTGAGCAGTTCAAATTTTAATAAAATAGTTGAATCCTCAATAAAAAAAGAAACAATTTTCAAACCAATATTGGAGTTTTCAACTAAAAAAGATACATTTTTTATTTAAAGTATGAATATATATAAAATCAGAAATAGGAATATTCCTTTTTAGTTAAAATGATTAATATATAACAACAAACAATTAAGTTTTCAAAAAATGAGTAGAAATTTATTAAAATAGATGAATTTGATAAGACATTGTTAAAGTTTCAGGAAAACAGATGAATTTTCAACCAAGAAGACTAATTTTATATAAAAAAGACGATGTTTGAAACAAATAATTGATTTTTCAACACAAAAATATCAATTTGTTATTCAGAATTTGAATTTTTTACGGACTGTGGGAGCGTTAAATTTTTAGTTAAAGAATTAAAATTTTAACAACAAAAATCATGTGCAACTTAATAGTTTTGCTCTTAATCACAAAGATAAATGTTCAACCAAGATGACTAATTTCCTATAAAAAATACTAATTTTCATCAAAATATGTGCATTTTCAAACAAATGGTTCAATTTTCAACTAAAGAAGATAACATTTTAATTTCAAATATCAATTTAAAATATAAATTTTCAACCAAAAATAGTAGAATCGAAATTTTTTTTAAAGAAATTTGTTTTTGACAAACTGAAAAGGATTTTTTTTAAGTAACTGAATCCTTAATGAAAAATATTAATTTTCAACCAAGAATATTACTTTTCTATAAAAAATTACGAATTTTTTAACAAAATCTAGAAAGTTTCAAGCAAATGAAATATTTGAATCTAAAAAATAGCATTTTTAACCAAAAGTAATATAAGTAGATTCTACCATTATATAAATTAATAAAAAAGAAAAAAATTTTTAAGAAAATAGTTGAATTTTCAATCAAAAAGGTTCGTTTTGAACCGAAATAGATAAAGCTTTAATTATGAACTTAATATTCAACCAAAAATGGGATAGTTCAGTTTTTAGTGAAAAAAAATTTTAACTTAAAGAAGTGTAATTGAAAAAATAGCTGAGTTCTCTACCAAAACAGATTGCAATTAAAAATATCAATCGATTTTAACGAAAAATGGAAAGTTAAATTTTCACTTCAATAAATTAATTTTGAAAAAGGAATTGTCAGAAAAACTGTTAAATACTAAATAAGCAAAAAGAATTTTCAAATAAGAAGATTATCTTCCTACTAAAAAATACGAATTTTTAACAAAATCCATAAATTTTTTAAGAATTTGTTAGATTTTTAACTAAAAAAGATTACACTTTGATTTAAAAAATTACTTTTTTACCAAAAATGTCATAGTTTAATTTTCTGTTAAAAAAAATTAATTTTCAACCAAAAAGAAGTGTTATAAAAATTATTTCAAAGGAGATCGGATCCATTTACCACCAGGCAGATTCTACAATTCAAGTCGTTGAATCGATCAGCAAGGGAATTATGTTGTTTTTAGATTATATTTTAAAAGAACTATTTTTCCGTCATAAAAAAATTTCATGTTCTTAAGATTAATTATTAACCAATAAGATTAATGCTTTACAAAAAAGACGAATTGTGAACCAATTTCTTTATTTTTAAACTATAAGAGAACAGTTCTTAAAAATTTTTTGTTGAAAATGTTCAAGAATTTAGTTGAATTTTTTTATGCCTTGACTAAAATTTTTTCTTGGTTAAAAACTCATCTCTTTGGGTAGAAACTTGATTTTCTTACTGAACATGAACACAATGAAAATGTATCCCTTTTAGTTGAAAATTCAACTATTTTATAAAACTTGCCTTTTTGGGTTGAAAACTAAACAATTTTGTAGATATTTTTCTTCTTTCTTTGTTCGTTCTAGATCAACCGCCTTCTGCATTTTTCCCGCAAGTGTTCTAGCATATTGTTGACACGCAGGGATGCTTTTTAGGCTATTAGCAAGTGAAAGCTTGGCACCTCCAAGAGCGCCGATGATAAGGACGATCAGTTTAACAGAATATTCCGCGTACAATCGTTGAAACTCCCTTATAAGGTCTCGATACCTCTCTTTCTTTTCATTCTCCTTGGCTATGATGTTTTTCTTAGCTGGTGCCGAAAATTCGATAACGAACATGGTTCGCTTCTCGAAGTCAAGAAGAACCATGTCAGGCCATCGATAGGTCACGCTGGTAGAATGCTGCATCTTTGCAGACACATCTATCGGTGAGCAGGTTCTCCCGACATCCGGTTACGCTTTTCTTTGAGCCTCGTTGTTCATACATTTCTTGCCACACAGGTTCAATTGCCCGAACAATCCTATCATTTAGGATAGCTGTGAATATCTTATAAAG
>NC_046659.1:1755220-1756409 GCF_010883055.1 Belonocnema kinseyi
CCATCGTATTGAATCCATTTTCATTGGCTCCCCCAGCTCTAGATTGGTCGGCACTGTTGGCCGACCCATTGTCGGGAGCCCTGCGCGTTCTGTTGTTTTGAAGCGCACTTACTACAACTATGTTTGGTGTTGTCATTGTTGTTCCCGCGAGAAGCTAGGGAAAGGAGTTCGTCCATCCTTGTAGAGCCCCGCATGCAAGGATAAGGCTGCGTACTCTGAGAGGTCGCCCGGTATCCCAGAGTCACCGTTCTAGACACCTCACCCAAGTGCCATTCAACTTTCGGCACGGTTTTCACACCACCTCTTGGGGGTTAATTCCTTCGGGACCACCCGTGGACAATTGTCCGCGACTGCCTATTTATTTTTGTAACCATATTCAACAGAAACCCTTGGTACAGGGACGCTCTATCCGCAACCCGAGGACGCGTTCGGTGGCTTTGTCATAGGCCCTTCAGTTTGATTCTACTTGGTTAAATGCTAAACTAAATGAGTAAAAATAGATCTTTTTTGGGTTGAAGATTCATCATTTTCGTTAAAAATTTAATTGTTTTGTTGAAAATTAATCTTTTTGTTCAACATTTTTAAAATTGTTATAAGGTTGAGCGACCTTTTACAAATTAATTTTTTTGGTTGAAGATTCATTATCATTATTATTATTTTAGTTAAATATTTATCTCTGGTTATAAAAATTTTCTTGAAATGCATTTTTGGATTCAACTCAGCTGTCATTGTTTTAAAATAGTCATATTTTTTAGTTTTTGGTTGAAAATTTATCGACTGATTTAAGCGTTTAACTATTTTGTTAAAATGTTATATTTTTGGATGAAAAATTAACTGTGTGGTTGCAAATTTGTTAATTTTTATTTTTAGTGTAAACGTTTTTGTTAAAAATTTGGCTTTTTGATGAAGGATTACCATTTACAACCGAATTGTTTAACTTTTAACAAAACAGTTAAATTTTCGAACCTACAAATATATATTTTAAACTAAATGGCCAAATTTTCAAACAAAAAAGATTAGTCTTTAACAAGAATGGTAGACATATTAAAACAGAAAGAAAAGATACGAGGGTAGTTCAATAAGTCCATAGAATGAGCAACAGATGGCGCGCGAATCGCTCCAAATCATCTGTTTTCAGTCAGCACCACTCCCGACTAGATATATGGTGCAGTCACAGTCCACATCTTCT
>NC_046659.1:1756509-1762730 GCF_010883055.1 Belonocnema kinseyi
CCACAAGGATATCTATAGGTGCAGTTGTTTCAATTCTACATGAAAAATTAGGCATGAAAATGCTATCGGCAAGATGGGTGCCGCATTTGCTCTCAGCTGAGAATAAACGCAATAGAGTGGTCGCCTCTGAGGCGACTTCTAAGGACTTTTTGAACTACCCTCGTATTCAACAACATATTTAAATTTTTAACCAGAGTTGAATTTTCGAACCAGTATGTAAATTTTCAACAAAGAAGTTGAATTTTTAACCTGCAAATATGGATTTTCGATAAAGCATGTAATATTTGATATGTCAACGAATGCAGATGGTGCCAAGAGATGCATGGTAAAAATAAGGAAATGAAATTTCAATCGTAAAGATTAATTTTCTATAAGAGATTCGAATTTAAACCAAAAGTAGCAAAGTTACTTTTTGACACAGACAATTAATTTATTTCCGAAAAAAAATGTTCAAAAGGAAAGTAAATTCTTTAACTTTAAAGAGATGAATTTTTAACTAAAATTATGAATTTTTCAACTAGAAAAACGAATTTTAAACAAATAAAGAATTGCCAGTTAGGGAATAAAAAATGTGTCCCACTTCTTAAACTTTCAAATGAAAAGACTATTGTTCTGTAAAACCTTTACCCTCCATTTAGCACCATCAATCACATTTTTTACAACACCTTTACCCCACATGATATTTTGTTATATACTTATTTATTGAAAGTGTTATTTTTAATAAAAAATTTCATTAAGTTCAACTTAATTTGAAATATAATAATTATTATTTTAATTTTAAGCAAAATATTTATGTTTTTCATAAACTTTAATGTGATAAGTCCAGGGGAAACCGGGAGATTTAACTAAGCCCGATATTCGACAATATCGTATATCACGTTATGCCTTACTAAGTGGTGGTATGATTTTGTATAAATCGGAAAAATGAAACAGTTATTACTAAAAATTGTATGACATTGAACACATGAACATTTTCAGGGAAGAGATTATCAAGTGGGAACAAGCTTATTACATGTGTTTTTCTACCTATAAGGTCATTGATTTTTATAATGCGCGTTCAAAAATTTTTCTAAATTGATTTATAAAAATTGTGTTGTAAAAATGCAAAGTTTATTATTTAAAGAATACGATTATCATCAACGTGAGCTACAAAATCGTAATAAATGCTATTCATCAATATTAGGTGTAAATTCATTTGTAATAAAAAAATCTCATTTGGAATAAAATAGTTCAATTTCATTTTCTACCTAAAAATAAAAAATTCGTTGAAATCCTATTATAAAAGCTTAATTACAGTTTCAGATACAGAACGCATCCCTTGCTGTCTTCTATCATTTTATACAAATATTTTGTAACATTAATTGAATATGTATAACATAGGAAAGATAGGCTTTTCATTTATTCTTTTTCGTAAAAAGGGAAATAGGCGCGCGCAAGACTGCTAGTATGTTAAACATTAAACAAACGCTTTGCCTGCACGCAGAAAAAAGAACCTTAGATTAGACTGAAAACCAAGTTAAATCTACCGATCTTCCTAGTACGTATAGTGGACAACATGACACTTCAGTAAACGTTACAATTATAGGCAAATAAGTATGGCTATCAATGATGGTTACAAGTACCGATTCTAAAGTGGTGCTGACCTGCGGATCAGTAGATTTTACCGGTCCAGTCGCTATTCTGTACAGTTCCTGGATGCTGTAATTACGAATTATCACGTCACTTTAACGAATAATATAAAGCGATCTGAATTATGTTATCGGTGTAGACTGCAGTTAAGACAGCACTATAAATTGTGAAAAAGTATTGCTAAAAAATAATTAATAAATAAGCGCAAGGTTATTTTTTATAAATATTTTCGGATTTACTTATAATTAATCGTTATTTGCCAGTTATAATGCTTATAATACAATTAAAATTTCGCACGCAATGGGGGGGGGGGGGATTTGTATCGGGTCGGTAGCATGTACCGATCTTTCGGTAATGTCCACTGCACTATTATTGTAATCTCGGTTCAGTGAATTTAACATGTCGTTCAGTATGTAATACGAGGGAATAGAGGTTTATTTTAATGAAGGATAACCGTTAAATTAACCTTAATTTCATTGTAAGATATACGAAATGCTAAGTGATTTTGACATTTTCACCCCCTTGTTAAGAGCAGTGTATACTGTTACGGTTAGAAGAAACCCTTCACAATTCTTGATAAATAAATATTACATCTCTTTTTTCTGCGTTTGGGGAGAGGGGCGCAGGGAATATCGCTACCTTTAAACAGTAGGGACTTGCAGCTACACTTTATAGAACTGAAGTTTATAGATCTTATATTGAACTACTTCAAAAACACTCGATACCTCGAATCGAATTTTTATGAGATTTTTCATTATGTTTTCGAGACTTCTGCTATACATTTAACAGAATTCAGGTATCTAGACCTTGTAATTATGTGATCACAAACTTTCAATACATCAAATGTCATTTCTACAAAAGTTTTCAACGTTTTTCTTGAATTTCTATATATATTTTATTAACATTTTTAAATCGGAGTTCAATATGAAGTTTGCAGAACTCTTGTAGAGTTATTATATATTTGTTTTACATATATCCTGAGATTTATACAATATCTATGACGTTTGTTCAATATTCGCTCTCATCCCCGAATATAGCAATAATTCAGGAAAGATTAATGCATTTTGTTCCGTGTATATGAAAAATTGAAGTTCATAGTTACTTCTGTAATGACTTGATATGCCTATGTAAAGCATTCATTTTAGAATAAAAATATTTTCTGCAGATATAAAAAATCATTATTGTATACAATAATACAAAAGATATATTTTCCGTTGTAAAATAGCTTTCTTATAACTTACATCACTTTTATTTTGTTATGTAAGGAATTTTTACGTACTTTTTAAACTAAAAATGTTTTTCATACATATCCATCACTCATCTTAGGTAAAGTGTAGTTTATCGGGTCCTAAGTATTAAAATTACATTTTTCTTAAATTGCAGCTTATACATAATTAATTAGACTTAACAAATATTTCTGTAAGTACTTGAAAACTCTGTGTAAAGTGCTAATTTTAATATGTAAATATTTTTTGCAGATAAAAAAAATCATTATTTTATACCATGATACCAAAGATATATTTTTCGTTGTAAATTAGCTTTCTTATACCTTACATCACTTTTATTTTGTTATGTATGACATTTTTAAATACTTTTTAAGCCAAAAATGTTTTTTATACCTATAAAGGTGGTTATTGCGTCTTTCATTTGTTTATATTGGCCGACCCAATAAACACCTTTGTGTCAATTGAACATTAGAGGTAAAACGTGGTTTATCGTGTCCAAAGTATTGAAATTAAATTTTTCTTTTACTTTCACTCGTAGATGAAAAATTAAAGTTCACAGTTACTTCTGTAATTACTTGATGAACCTATGTAAAGCGCTGATTTTAGCATAAAAATATTTTCTGCAGATATAAAAAATGATTATTGTATACAATAATACAAAAGATATATTTTCCATTGAAAAATAACTTTCTTATAACGTACATCACTTTTATTTTGTTATGTAAAGCATTTTGACACACTTACTAAACAAAAAAATTTTTTTATATGTATAAAGATGGCTATTGGATCTTTCATATGTTTATATTGGCCGACCCAATAAACACCTTTATAAACATCACTTATCTTACGTAAAGCGTAGTTCATCGGGTCCTAAGTATTAAAATCACATTTTTCTTTAATTGTGGCTTATACATAATAAATTAATACTTGCATGTTGGTGGAGGTAGTGAGAAAGTGTGCAGTGACAGGCGGTGAGAAGTTTTTGCAAAGTTTGTCTGGATGGTGTGAGTGGAGTGTGAGAGTGAAAGTCTAGGAGGTGAGTACGGTTTGTGAGGGGTACATTGGGAAGATAGAAATTAATTTAGATTGTAGTTGGGGGGGGGGGGTGGAATTTGGCTAAATAGAGAAAGTGAGAGTTATTGGGTCTTTCATATGTATATACTTGTCGACCGATAAACAACTTTATATCCATCACTCATCTTAGATAAGGTATAGTTTATCGAATCCTAAGTATTAAAATTACATTTTTCTTTAATTGCGGCTTATACATAATTAATTAGACTTAACAAATGTTTCTGTAATTACTTGAGAACTCTATGTAAAGTTCTAATTTTAATACGTAAAGATTTTTTGCAAATATGCAAAATCATTATTTTATACAATAATATCAAAGATATATTTTCCGTTGTAAATTAGCTTTCTTGTAGCTTACGTCACTTTCATTTTGTAATGCAATAATTTTCTACCTACTTTATAAACCAAAATTGTTTTTTATACATACGAGTATAAAGGTGGTTATTGGGTCTTTCATATTTATATACTTGTCGACCCAATAAATACCTTTACAGCTCTATAAACAGTGATCTGTAAATTATTGCGGATATGAGATAATATAATTAAGTTTGAAATTAGAAGCTTTCAATTCTTTAGCGGAATATACATAATATTAGTAATGTGATGCTGGGGTTTTGAAGCGTCATAGATCCTTTGAGTGCCTGTTTACACCTTTTTATTCATTTTTTTCGGTCAATATGTGTATAGGTACTTATTAGGTACAAATCAAATACGTAAGGCAAGTCGCTTACGTGTGGCAGTTGTTATTAATTGCAATCGCTGTAATCGCTTATATGAATCACTGCCATCTTCATTGAAGATCCTATGACACGTATTAAACTTTGGGAATGTCAATACAGATTGTCTTTACTTTAACTTATGATTACTTTATTTATGATTGTTTACTTTCGGCTTATTGTAACATAAATTTTATTCTTTGTGCGATTGTGCTTATTGGGTCTTTTGTGTGTAAATATTTCGACGGATCCAATAAGTACCTTCATGTCCTTCACTCATCGTAGGTAAAGCGTAGTTTATCGGGTCCTACGTATTAAAATTGAATTTTTGTGTGACTGTGGCTTATACATAATGTATTAGACTTTATAAATGTTTCTGTAATTACTTGAAAACTCTATGCAAATTGTTAATTTTAATATGTAAAGATTTTTTGCAGATATAAAAATCAATATTGTCTAAGTTAATATCTCAGATATATTTTCCCTTGTAAATTAGATTTCTTGAACGTTACATCACTTTTATTTTGTGATGTCAAACATTTTGACATCTTTTTTTAACTGAAAATGTTTCTTTAAATAAAGGGTGCTTTTTGGGTCTTTTATATATAAATATATCGACCGACCCAATAAACACGTTTATGTCCGTCACTCTTCAAGGTGAGTCGTAGTTTTTCGGGTCCATCTATAAATGTGGCTTATACATAATAAATTAGGTTCGATAAATGTTTCTGTAATTACTTGAAAATTCTATGTAAAGTGATAATTTTAATATGTAAATATTTTGCGTAGACATAAAAAATCCTTATTTTATACATTAATACCAAAGATATATTTTTCGTTGTAAATTTGCTTTCTTATACCTTACATCACTTTTATTTTGTTATATGAAGCATTTTTAGATACTTAAAAATTTTAAAATTAATTTGGATATACATAGGCGTTTATTGGGCCCGACCCGGTAAACAGCGTTTAACATATGCAATTTATCGGGTCAGGTACAATAAACCCGCAAAGACCCAAAAAACACCACTTTACCTCTTCCAGCGAAATCGCGGTAAAATTTCAGCCACAACCACGTCTCACAACCGTGAGATATGTGGTTACAGTCTGTAAAGGAATCAATACGACGATCCAGCAAAAGCCTCGTGCACCCTAAGAACACGGAGTGATCCAAGGACAACCGCCTTCTGCATTTTTCCCGCAAGCGCTCTAGCATATTGTTGACACGCAGAGATGCTTTTAGGCTATTAGCAAGTGAAAGCTTGGCACCTGCAAGAGCGCCGATGATAAGGACGATCAGTTTAACAGAATATTCCGGGTACAATCGTTGCAACTCCCTTATAAGGTCTCGATACCTCTCTTTCTTTTCATTCTCCGTGGCTATGATGTTTTTGTCAGCTGGTGCCGAAAATTCGATAACGAACATGGTTCGCTTCTCGAAATCAAGAAGAACCATGTCAGGCCTCGAGTGAGTAAAAGAAACAATTGTCGAGAATATAAAGTTCCAGTATATACGGCACTTCCCATTCTCGACAATTGACTCAATTTCCCTAGGAGCATTTAGAGGAGCGATATT
>NC_046659.1:1762830-1793089 GCF_010883055.1 Belonocnema kinseyi
TATTGTGCGCCCTTCCACCAACCACTCTGGAATCGGCTCTTCCGACTTCAAATATGAGGTGAAAATGCGGGCCAAATGCTGATGTGTTGAAGAAAACTTCTTGCACCAGAAGGTTTTGATACAATCTGGTCCCGGTGGCGAATAGTTCTTCATCCCTCTTAATACTTTTTTCACCTCCTCGGTAGTGATGGGTGGGCATTCTTTATAAGGTGTTATGAGGGCAACACATAACTCCTTGAAGCTATTTATATTTTCTGAGTCTTCGTCCAGTCTATGCTGAACTTCGTAGACTTCTCTCCAAAATACTTCGACCTCTTCTGGTTTGGGTGGGTGTTCGACAGTAACTGGAGGGTCTTGGAAGAGTCGAGATGGGTCAGAGAGAAACTGTTGATTTTCTCTGACCCATCTCTTCCTCCACTCTAGACTTCTCTTAGCGTCAGATTGTATCCGTATTCTCTCAAAAATATGCTGCTTGATGGTCAGCAGCTTTGACTTGTTAAGTGTGTGATAACGGGTCCGGAGTTCGCGCGCAAACTTTCGAACCTTAGCGGTAAAATTTCTGCCAGATGTAATGTAGTCAATCACACATTGAATGCGGGACGCGTACTGTCTTGCCCAGCCTATCTTTATGGCAAGTTGATGCATTCGTCTTTTGGTCTTATGATCAGCCGTTGGTTTTGTTTTACGGTTCGCATCGGCCAAAGCTCTCGCTGCATTATACACGCAATAATTGATAGCCCAGAGGTCGGATTCACCGGAAAAATGTCCCCAGAAAGTTTCTGCTACCGGAGAAAGAAAAACCGTAATTTCTTTTCTTTCGAAATTCGAATATTAACACGTACGACCGGGCACTTTAAGATCCCACTTAATTAACATGGAGAAATGTTTTATTTTTGAAAAATTGAACACATGTTTTAAGGCTTCTTCTAAACATACCAAACTTTCTAGGGATTGAAGAGGAGTGTCTGCGAAAGAAAACCATACTGATAGCTTTTATTTCCAACCCACCCTCACCCTCCCTGCAGCTCCCCAAATATTGCTACTCCTCGAAATCATTCAGTATTATGTTTATTTAAAAATACTATTTAAAATGTTTGTTGGAAAAAATCATTTAAACAAATTACATTGATTTGAACAATTAGAAAGTGGTTAATGTATACTTTCCATACAGTATACAGTAAGAAACATAATTGTATGCATTTTGTTTCGGTTTTTTAGTTATTGGAAAAAACTACTTGAGCAAACAAAGATTGATTAAACAAATAGAAATGTATAAAAATTATATACTTATTCAACAAAAGGAGGCTTAGGTTACAAATTTGAAAAGAAATTTAATGTCTGGCTCACTTTTTAGAAATTTCGAAAATATACAATACATAATTATTTAATTAAGTACATAATTTTTTAGAAAGATTTGCTCCTCCAAACAATGACAAAATATAGTTTGGTATGGTTTCATTTCGTAGACACTTCGCTTAATTCCCTAGAAAGTTTGGCATGTTTAGATGAAACCCTGAAACATGAGTTTAATTTTTCGAAAATTCAACATTTCCCCATGTTAATTGAGTGGAATTTTAAAGTTCTGGGTGGCACGTGTTGATATTCAAATTTCGAAAGAAAGGAAATTACGTTTTTTCTTTCTCAGGAAGCGGAAACTTTTTGGGGGTGGTATTGCCTTGTAGCTCGAAAAGCGTTTTTTGGACCACCCTAATTTATATATTTATGTATTTATTATTAATTTATTAATTATATTATTAGTATTTCTCAATTTTTGTAATATATTCCTCTAATTTTCTAAAGCTCAACAATTTTCATTTCAAAATAGCATAGTACCTCCGAGTATTAATCATTATCCAAGAAATGATTGCAGCCTTTAGCCCTGTCATCTCTCTCACGCCGTTCTAAAATATGGCGAGCGATGTCCATACATTCTTCCAAAGGATTCTCCACTAACAGGTTTAATCATTACGAATGGACATAACTTTATGATGCACGGAGGTTCACATTTGACCTTTTTATAATTACGTAGAAGATACTGGACCTTGCCCGGCCGATCTGGAGTAAAAAGGGTGTTGAGCCATGTCGTGAAATTCACTCGTCATCGAGGGTTACCTTGTACTTAAAAAATGGCTTTGTTGCCACCTTTCAGGGTTAAACGAAGTTCGCGACCTTTAGCGAAGACTGGTCTTGACTACATCCACCTTATCTGTATACGTACTTCTAGACGACGGAATCACAAGGCTTACAAGGGTAATATTGTCATCCTCTTTTGGTGTATAACACGGAAGATTCATTTGGAGTTCGCTTCCGCTGCTTTTGTAGATGAATTTATTGATACTTTCAAGAGATTGTCGGCTCGTCGAGGAGTTTGTAAGACCTTGTATAGTAAAAACGGCACTAACTTCGTGGGAGCTGATCGACAACTACGAGAAATGTTTTCTGCAGCATCAGCTGAAGATTGTAAAATAGTGCGTTATATTATGAATCACCAGATTCAGTAGAAACTTAATCCTCAAGCAGCTCCAAATTTCGTTCGACTTTGAGAGTCCACAGTTTGTTTTGCCATACACCATATTCAGAGAGTTTTGGGTGATACCATCCTTACCTTTGACGAAATGACAACGTTCCTTGTTCAGGTAGAATACTGCCTGAACTCCAGAACTATACAATCATTAAGAGACGACCCTAATGATCTTGTCGCCTTAAGACCAACTCACTTTCTCGTAAGATCTCCTCTAGACACCGTGCCGGTATCTGTTCTTCACGATGATACGATCACTCCATGTGCGCGTTGGCAAATCCTAACGCAGATGTAACAGACTTTCTGGAAGAGATAGTTTTTCAAATATCTACACGAACTACAAGTTCGTTCAAAATGGCAGAAGCAGAAACAACCCGTAAAGGTCTGAGATCACGTATTCGTACTAGAGGAGTAACTGTGTCCTACACAATAGCTTCTGGCATGGTCAATTATAGTCCATCCAGGCTCTGCTGTTCAAAGGACCACGCAACAAATGTATGGGAAAATGGCTTTCGGTGGATTTAGCTGAAACTTTGTAATTTTTAAGTTTATAAGTGCCGGATGAAATATCCGTAAAAATATTCGCGAATAAAACGAATTACAACAGATTTTGTTACAAAAGCGATGTCAACATAGAAATTACGGTTCAGATCGTGGTCTTTCATATTTTCGCCTACACCGTTGACTCATATAGCGCGCTTCTCAAAACGATCAAACGTTAAGCGCCCAAGATTTTAACTTGACTAAGTAATTACTTTTTTAAAGACAGAAATGGTATCCAAAGTAACATTAGTAACTAGTGCGCACATCGATAATAACAGTGTACCCTTCGCCAGAGGGCCAAACGCTAAGCGCCCATGATCAGCGAATAGAACCAATCCTATTAGCTTTAGCGACACAAGCGATCTCTGTATACGATACACGCATCAAGAAGTGGTCAGTAACATCTTTAGCCAAACCAATGACAATATGAGTCAACACCGTTGACTCATATAGCGCGCTTCTCAGAACGGGCAAACGCTAAACGCAGAAGATTTGAACTTGACTAAGAAATCACTTTTTCAAAGGCCTTTCAAAAAAGAAATGACTTAAAGCATTGACTTATTATTTCCATTGACGATGGTATGCTTGTCATTTCTTTTGTGAAAGGTCTCGAGAGCGGATAGTAATTTTATTGGTAAGCTTAGGAAAAAAAAATTCCTACCTGTTCCCCTCTGCATTAATTGTGTTGTATTTCTTATTCCCTTTTTGTGTTTAGTTTCTTGTGTTAATTTGTTTCATTTTGTTGTTTCTGAATTTTTCTTTCGTTTTATTAATACATTCCTCTGCCTTTCAAGACCATAAGAGCTTGTTTCTCTTATGGTTTAAAAAATGGCATTCAGAGTTCGAGTTAATTGCTATGTGTGTGATAGAGTCTATCAACCAGGACAAATGGCTCAAATTGATGGAAATAATAATCCTGTCAGGCAAAACCTTGCAATTTTTAGACGCCTTCAACTTCGAAGACCACCACTTGAAGTCGCCGATGAGAGTAGGTTATGTCTCAATTGCAATCAATCGATTCGCAATGAGTTAGGGGAGCTCCAACGTGACCAAGGCTCTTTAAGACTGAATGTTCTTACACAAACAGGCAGACAAACGTGCATGTTCTGTAATGCTGATGTTAATTCTCCAAGGCTTTCAATTGAATGTAGAGTTAACGCTTTTATTGTCATGGACATTTTCATTCCAGAAGAAACAAGAGCATGCTTAAATCATTTGAATGAACATGGTTTCATCTTAGGCCCCTTGCTTCCTGAACTACAAGCGATTAATAGACCGTATAGGATGCCAAGACAGCAGTTACTTCTGTTTTTGCAGCAACTTCGTAACGAAGCAAATGTGCATGCGGCCCCGGCGTTTAATAATGAGGATAGTTTCACTGATAAAGAGTTTGAAGCTATTGTTCTCATTGTTGCTATAGACGGATACATACTTAAAATACAAGGACCATATTTTCTGACTCGCGAACCAATGACGCACAAATTCTCATTAACGAATTTGAAAGAGATGTGGATGGTATGAGAGAATTTTTCGACATTGGTGATATTTTTATAGAGGAATGTGGATATAGAGATACCCAACCACTTTTAGAACGCTTAGGAATTCTGTCCAAGATACCACCGTTTCTCCAACAAGGACAGAGTCAATTGGTAACGGAAAAAGCCAACGAAGCTCGGCTAATAACGAAATCTAGATGGATAGTGGAATCCAGAAATAGCGACATAAAGTCCTGTTTCAAGTTCTTCGAGAAAACCATTCCGATGGCTCATGTACACAATCCAAGGGACTTCTTTCGTATTGCTGGTGCCATAATTAATCGATACCATCCTGTTATCGAGATGCAAGGCGCTACAGAAGAGCTTACAAGAGAATACATAGCGAGATTGGTTCTATTCGCTGATCATGGATGCTTAGCGTTCGGTCCTCTTGTGAAGGGTACACTGTTATTATCGGAATGTGCGCAATAGTTACTAATGTTACTTTGGGTACCATTTCTGCCTTTAAAGAAGTGATTAATTAGTCAAGTTAAAACCTTGAGCGCTTAGCATTTGATAGTTTTGAGAAGCGCGCTATATGAGTCAACGGTGTAGGCTAAAATATGATAGACCACGATCTGAACCGTGATTTCTATGGTGACATCGCTTTTGTAACTAAATCTATTGTAATTCGTTCTATTCACTGATCATGAGCGGTAGGCGTTCGGGACTCTTGAGAACAGTACAATGTAATTATCGGAATGTACGCACTAATTACTAATGTTACTTTGGGTACCATTTCGGCCCTTTAAAAAGTGATTAATTAGTCAAGTTAAAATCTTGGGCGCTCAGCGTTTGATCGTTTTGAGAAGTGCGCTATATGAGTCAACGGTGTAGGCGAAAATATGACAGACCGCGATCTGAACCGTGATTTCTATGTTGACATCGCTTTTGTAACAAAATCTGTTGTAATTCGTTTCATTCACTGATCTTGAGCGCTAAGCGCCGCATAGCCCTAAAACTGTCCATTTTTTGGATTTTGTTACGGATATTTCATCCGGCACTTAGAACCTTAACAATTACAAAGTTTCAGCTAAATCCACCGAAAGCCATTTTCCCATACATTTAGTGTGGGGTCCTTTGTTCAGTGACAACTTAAAACTACAGCCGGTCAATTATTTTGACCTGTTGTAAACCCTGTTGAACTTTCTGTTTCAGATTTAGCATGAACTATTTTTATTTTTTCTGTTCACCGTTATCCCTGTCAAGGTGGGCGCTTACCTTTTGGGGATCACTACGAGCACGTTTTGTCGCCAAGATGGATGTCGTGTACTAGATATTTATGACATATCACAAAGGTGGGCGTAATGTTAAATATTTCAACGCTAGCTTCTTTCTGCCGCGGTTGCAAGTGACTTTGAGTTCGCGCACGGCCCTGGGTCTCTTTCGCGTCCACCTGCATGTCCACTTCACAGTATACTTAGATCGGACGAGGTGACGTTGAGTAGCGCTTCACCTACGGTTCGGGTCACCATACCTGTATTACTCTCAGTTCTTTTGTGAATTGTATTTTTGGCATTGTGCTTTTAAAATAACATTAGTGAAGAATTTTTGTCTGACTTTTTTTGAGAATCTTTAGCCAGTAAATAAAGGTACATTAAACTGATTATTTAATGTTTGTATTATTGATTGTTATTGATTGCCGAGTTACTGATCAATATTGCATTTCTTCTAAATGAACTTAATATACAACTGAATTAAAGTTAAGTATTATATCTGAAGTAGATGTTGATTTTCGTAACAATCTGCATTGTTAATTAAAATTTTCAGTCGCGTTAAGCGCTACAATTATCTGGATGATAGGAAGGCTAGAAAGTGGCATAAGTCTGTAGACGTGGAAAGAAAGCTGACACGCGTCGCTGTTCAGCTGCATTATACATGGTGGAACCTTGTCATTGTCATGCGATTCTAACGTATTTAATTACTCTTTTTCTCTCTCCCTCTGTTTCTTCAGCCTACAGGTCTTACGTATGATACTGTATTTCCACGGGATCCATCGTAACATAAGCATACATTTTCTAAGTAAACTTTACGAAGTCATTCCCTTATGAAAACGGATTAAAAATCCTATTAGGTTTCTAAACTTGTAAAAAGATTTCTCAAAAAGATTTCGTTGAAAATCTCAATAGTTAATTTGCTAGTATTTATTTAGAGCTTGCGGAAGTAGACTGTTGCCATGCCAAATGAAACTGGGTTGAAGGGCAATCAAGCTTTTAGGAATGCTCTGTATAAATGCTTCGTTTCAGCAAGTTTGTTTTCTGTAGTATTATTTTATTGCGTTATTTTAAAAATTAACGGATGTAGAATTTAACCTGAGACTCTTTTTAATCTAAATTTCTCATTGGGTAAACACTTGCAGTACTACATCATTAAGTTCTCGTATTGTTACTGTTTTTTGCGATTAAAATCCTCCTGAATATTGCCTGAACTGTTCATGATTTATTTTCTGGAACCTAATTCCGAACTGTCACGAATCCGGTGCTCGTTCAACGAACGCAAGAGCCATTTCTGGCAAAATCATTCGGTGGCTTAATATAAATCTTTTTCTTCCATTTGGGGTTTATATTATTATTTTTAAATTATCAGATATTCTCAACTGCTTTAGTACCTCCCCCCCCCCCCTAAAAACGTAGAAATATTTTAAATTTTCGTTTAACTGGTTTGTTTATTTAAAAAAGGAACATATTTACTTTTGCTTCTGTATATAACATTTTATATCCAATTTCTATTAAAATTAATGTATAAGTATTAGAAACAATATAGAGTGTGTAGGTAAGTAACACTAATTCTATTACTCTTATTGCTCAGGACTTTAGTGCCCCCCCCCCTGAATAGATGCAAGGGATAAAAAAACATATTTGATTCCAAATATTTTGAAAAGTTTGGGTTGACTGTGCCCCGTAAATAAATGGATATAAAAAGGCTTTTTGAACAAATTGGATTATCTTTAATCGCCCAATACTTTTCTTTTTTTTTTTACTATGATTTCTATAATTTGATTAGGCATGTTTTTGGTGGGATTAATTCTACCAGGTTGCGATGTACAATACCATATTTGATATTTCAGACGATTCTCATTCTCTTTTCTTAAAATAGTTAGTTTGATTTTAAGTATAGAAATGTCTTTTGTTTTTCTTTTAAGCATAAATCGTACGTGCGCATTTGTGATTCATCTTAAATAGTATATTGATTTATTTATTTAATATTAATGTCCTCGAGCTGACTATGAGTGGGTTTTATGAAACTTTAGGTCCTAGTGTGTTATCAGATCTTTTGTAAACTAATACGTTCAAGAAAGGTAATTTTCTGTTTTGTTCAATTTCTATTGTAAACTGCATATTAGGATGTTATCGATTGCGGAAATCAAAAATTGTATTTAGTTCATCTCCTCAATGTCGCTATATTACAAAAGTGTCATCAACGTAACGGAACCAAAACTTTGGTTTTAGCCTGGCTTGGTTGAAGATTCTAGTTTCTAGATGTTCCATAAAGATATTAGCTATTACAGGTGACATTCTGCATCTTAGTGCTGCCCCTGTGTTATGTTCGTAGAATTGGTTATTAAAATAGAAGTAAGTATTATTGAGACAGTGTTCTATCAAAAGTTCGAGCTCGAAAGGGAAGTTTGTTAAAGATTCAATAATATCAATTTTATCAGATATTGGTACGTTCGTAAAGAGAGATACTATGTCGACACTCACTGCGATGTCTTGGGGTTGAATGTGAATCTGTTGTGTTTTTTTATAAAGTCAAGTAACTTTTTGACGTAAGAAATAGAGTTTCCTGTAACAGAATTTAGTTTTTTAGCGAGAAAACGTGCTAGGCTTATGTTACCGAGTTTATTGCGCTGACCATTGGTCTGGGTAGAATGTTATCTTTGTGGATTTTTGGGAGCCCGTAATGTTTTGCAGAGATAGGATTAGTAGGTATTAATTTAATTATTGTCTGTGGATAATATTACAATGCCTTTATTCTGATTAAGTTCTTTAACTGCGTCTTTTTCTTATTTTCTCAAGTTTCAGGAGAGAACTTGAGGTTGGCATAAAATGTAGGCCTTCCTACGTCGTCTAACATTCGCTTTATCGAGTGGAAGGGTATATCGTGGATTCTAAATTGCTGATGATTTCTTCTTTCGGGATTTCTGAAAGAGCCAAATGATGTCCTTAAGATAAGACTGCAATCATTTCGTTGTTGAGAGGATGGTCCAAGATTTTTTTTTAAGTATCCGTTAGCTGTGTTTGCCTTACTGGAAGTAATTTGTCAAAATTTATTTTTTGTTTTTGAGCGGAAAGCTCTTCAATTCGTTGGGATTGGTAAAAAGATATGCGGTCTAATGTAGAACAAATGTCAAATCTGAGGGTGTTTACTAGAAAAAGGTAAAGTTTCAATCGTTTTTCGGGAAAGTGTGCAAGAGGAATTTGGTATGTTATATTCTTTATAACATACCTGCACCGTTTGAAAAAAGCTAAGAATATTATTAGCTTACCTTGAGAAGCCCTGAGCTCACTAAAAGTGTTGATTTTAGTAAGAATACCCTCCCCGTATAGTACTTTAATAACGGATTTAATGCTTTTACGATGATTTATTTTAATAAAAATAGATGTTTTGGGTTTTAATCATGTTATAAAACTACGAATTTTGCCGACGTTTCTTGAACATTGCAGATCACTTCTTCAGGGCTGACCTGTAACTGAGGTATCAGGTTATGACGTTCTTAGATACTTGATTGTCGAACCTGTTTGTCCAATCAAGTTTTTTTTTTAATCCGGGAGGACGGAGAGCCAGACCGGATTGGTATTATATCCATTATCCCTATTGATGTTATTAAGGTGTTTTAAGATTTCGATAGATTCTGTATGTTTTCTTGGAAAGATATTTTGTGTTTTTGCAATGACGAAACGTCGAAAAAATTACGTCCTAATTTTTTTTCTCACAAATTTTTGCAAAGACTTTTGTTTTTGAAAAAAAACTACTTCTTTTGATAATCGAAACTATTATATGTATCATGATGCAGTTACCTTATTTTCTAGATTCGAGCCCTAAATGACTGATGATAGGCAGTCCTACTCTTTCTATTTCATTGCAAAAGATTAAGTTTTAAGAAGATATATTTATCTTCTCAAAATTTAATCTGGAGGTGTTTTCATTTTTACCAAGCGTATTACCCGATTTTTGAATATTTTTCTTCAGAACTAGATCCCACATGAGGTCTTTTTTTTACAATTTAGTGCAATTTATCGTTTTAGTTTCTAAATGCATCTAGCCTAGTGCCCCATCTTTTATAATTCTTAAATCTTTTTCAGAAGCGAGGCGTTGTTGATCATTTTATGCGCGTATCTTATTAAATTTTCCGATATGTAATAGCTATATAGCAAATCTTTTCTCTAGCCATACCTTCTAAACATGATTGAATCACAAAATGGAAATCATATATCCTAACATCTAAGGCTTTAATATATTGTTCGAAGTCATTCGAAAACATTATAGTTCGGTTTAGAACTGAAGAAAATGGAAATGTAATGCGCCCTCCTGTTATTGCTTACTCTGAACATACATCGTTGCTGTTGAGAGAAACCGTATGAATCATTCTATCAAATGATTACTCGTGAGGAATTATGGCCCACGGACTACGAAAATTACTGTGAGCATGCACTCAAGGCTTGTGAACTGTATGCAAAAATGTCGATTGCGCAAAAATTACAAGCGGAAGTCTAGGCAGAAGAAAAGGATCTGCTAACCGAACTCTTACATTCCATAAAATGTACCTCGCCGAATCAAGCTCCACGGAACCACGCCATTCTTGGGTTTCATTGGCAGCATAGCTGGACCTATAGCTGGATTGTTAACATATGAGGATGAAGAGCAGGTTCTACGTGAATTAAATTGAGCACAGGCCAACATTTCACACCTGATAGGAAAACAAATGCATGTTGTCCGTGCAAACTTGGATGAAATCCATATTTAAAAACAAGTCCATGATAAAGAAATGTCATTTTATAAGAGTCAACTCGAATAGCCAAAGCAGAGGTAGATCAACTTTCAAGTCGTACAACAGATCCGGAACATATCGAAGCTTTCGATAAGGTTCTGCGAGCCATTGTAGCGGGAATCGGCAACTATATTCGCTCTTCAGGTAGACTATTCGATGTAATTCACAACGCTAAGGAAGGGTCACTCTATTCTTTGTTATTGACATCAGAAAAACTACTTTCCGTTTTTAGACACATTCAAGGTCATGCGCTAAAGCTAAAATTATTTCACATTATGGTGGAAGATTCACAAAGAACCTATTTTTTAGCCAAGGAATAAGATTTTAGGTAATTCAAAAAGGTATGAAGGAATTTTCTTTGTCAGAGTAACTCGCCCGTGTATAAGACCTGAATGCCTTAGTTAGATAGCTCAATTCGCTAACCACACATATTGCTGTAAGAATAATATGTCAAGGTAGATCGGGCGACATTATACAATTTTCTGACATATGAATCGTTAACTTAGCCCAAGGATATAAATAATTATTTTTCAATACGAAAATGATTTCACCATGGTTTATCATTTAAAACTCTTTTTCTAAGTTTTACTCCGAATGCTATTTTTTTATTTATTTTTTTCGTAAGCCAGAAAAAACATCAGGTGCGTCATACACTATGACCGAAGCCAGATTTATGTGTAAACATATTCGGTAAACGTTAATTACGTTCAATTTTCCATACATATATCAAAATCTAGAAAAATAATGTATGAAGTCGAAAGAATAACTAAACGAAGTCAAAAGAATAACTTTCATTTTTCCATATACATATCAATATGTAAAAAAATATTGTGCGAAGTCAGAAGAATTCGATGGGTCAGCACCTTGCGCTAGACTTTCGAGCCGTGGTTTCACTCGACTCAGGCGAGACTCCCCATATCGATGTCTGAGATGTTATCACATAAAAAAACTAAAATTTTTGTCTTGAAAAACATTCCGAGATAAAAATGGGATAACGCGGCTGTCCCCTTCCAACTAGTCGCAGAACTACCAGGAATTTCGTAGTGTCTCAGTGGTGGAAAAACTATATAGGTATAATAACAAATAATTTAACGAATATAGTGGATGGTTTTGCTCTACTAATAGACTTCGAGATGCTTTTTGATGCGTTCACTTTGCCCCTTACGTTTTCAGGTATTTTTTGGTGTTAATCTCCTGGACTCTAGCAATTTTAGATGTTTTTTATGTAAGTCTCCCTGCCTTAAACATTTTGCAGTACTTTTTGAAGAAGGTCCCCTTACCTCTGACGTTTTTGAGTACCTATTAGTATAAGTTCCCTTGCCTCTCATAGGGGTGCCTCAAAAACGATATTTTTATTCAATTTAACTTTGAATTAGCTCTTCTCATCGCGATATTTTCTGAATCTTTCTGCTGGGGAAAATGTCATGCTGTGGAGATAACAAATACTTTTTCAAAATCTGAGACAATTCCGGTGAGGCCACATTTTTTGTATAATCGAATCGGCACTTAAGGTTTTCACCAGTAGCCGTATGATTTTCTTTAAAAATTAAAAATATTGCAGAAAAATCATTGTCATCAAGTATCTTATGACCTTCTAGAACTTAACCAATGATTTTAATCTCATTCAAGTATACCCGTGATAATTGTCTAGTTTCACGGCAGCAATATCTCCTTTTGTCCAAGGAATCATTTGTGTACCTAGACTGTACATAACCGAGTTGAAGTCTGGATGATCAGATAACATTCTGTCCTTATGTTTCAAAAGTACCAAGAGTAATTTTTTATAATTGGTCATAATTTGTTTTATCGTCACCCTACAGGATAATCCCAAAGGATTGTTAAGTGAAAATCTGCATGTTCTAATAAAAAAAACTTGGCGATAAACCAGTTTCAACCCGTCATGGTTATTGGCTGACAAGTACACCAGTCTATGTTTCTGACGTTTTGGTAAATCTTCACGATGTCCACAGGTTTCTTTTACAGTTTCTAAGAAAATTCATAGATGTCATAGGTATCTGGAATTTCCTAGAAGAATAAGGGTGGGCTATGGGGTGCGAATGAATTTTCTTTTTCCCTGATGTTGCCAATCGTTGTGTAGATAGTTAGTACTGTTTCATTTAAAACATTTAAAAAAATGTAGCGCAAGTAAAACACCCAAGTGTTTCATATTTTTGGAAAATAGAGGCTCTCTGCCTATGGTGCAGAGATGTCTCAGAAAAAAGTTTAAACAGCTGGACGCGAGAATCTTCGCAAAAATTAATGATAAGAATTTGTTCGTGTAAACGATCATCAAGATGCAGAAGATGGTGAGAATGTGGATAAGATGCAGATGGCAGTGGAGGTTAAGGCAGGCAGGAATATCTGGAGAACGATAAGGATGTGAAAGGTAAGTTTTAACTACAATTTGCAATCTGAGGAGTCAATTCTCAAATCATAAACAAATTTTCACTCATTGACAAAGTTAAAACATTATATCATGGAAACAGATGTATAGATTATTATTATATTGTTAATGAGAGTTTATAATTTTGCACTAATTTATAATATTAAAAAGGTTAAATGTACGAAATTATTCAATTTTTTTTTCATTTTTATTTGTTATAGTTAAAGCATGATTTTAGTTGTATTGCATTTACAAAAATATAATTAATATTTAGAGACGTTGAAATATGGTGCAATTGTATTTTATCTGATTATGTGTAAAAACCGTGTTTGAATTGAAGTATTTGCAGTGCTTTTCTGTACTATCACTCTAATAAACATCAGTCCCTCATTAAAAGCAGCTGAGAGTACATTGCTATACTGTGTGATGGTAAAAACTCGGGATGTCAGCTTCTCATTTTGAGTAGTTTTAGGTTCTCCTGAACTCTATAAAAGAGGATAGGTTGGCAACAAGGTCTGATATGGCCACGCT
Organism: Belonocnema kinseyi; assembly: GCF_010883055.1. NCBI lineage: Eukaryota > Metazoa > Arthropoda > Insecta > Hymenoptera > Cynipidae > Belonocnema > Belonocnema kinseyi. The sequence continues at coordinate 1,776,333 of NC_046659.1, forward strand.
GAAGGGCTCGGTCGGCTAGTTTAAATTATCTTTTGATGCTGAAAGGAGAAGCTGAGGCCTTGAACTTCCGAAACGAGGGGCTTGAGAAGAGAAATGCCATGCTGGAAGATAACGTCTATTAACTTATGGAAGAAGGTCTTCACCTGCGTGGAGATGCATGTGCTGAAATCGTAATATTGTGCAAACTGAAGGACACTTAATGTCTTAACGCTGACCTTACGCTGCGCGTTCGCGAGGTACTTTCCAAGACCAAGGTGGAGTCGATGGCGGTGGTGAAATCAGTAACCCGTTAGGAGCAAATCCAAACTCTAGTCCCGTCCTCATCAGGCTATGATCGCCACCGTATAGGTCTTGAGTTTTTCAAACCACTGATAACTTTTTGATTTTGGGTGTTTCAGTGATAAGCAACAGTTCAAAGATGCAGAGGCAACTGAGGAATCCTCTCTAAGAAACTGCTGTGGCTGCTTATATTATTTTACACCAATTTGAAAGAATTTTAAATCAGCACGCAATCGAGCTCATGCCCCTCACGTCAATCCCAATAAGCTTGATTTCAGAGATCTCTTGATCGCCGTGTAATCCGCATGTTAAGAGTATAGAATTTCTATACTCCGCTTGGTCTATAGTTTGTTCAGAGTCTTTTTACTCTAAACAAAATTCCTGGATCTACTTACTGTTTATCTAGAAAATAGTTACAACGGAAAAACCCTTTGCATTGGCGTCATTCACGCGATGGGCACAAGCTCTCCTCCTAGATGGACGGAGACATTTCTCCTCGCGAAGAATACCGTCAACAAAAATAGAAAAAGACCGCCGAAACGAGATGGGTCTGGGTCTGATTCAGTATCTTTAACTGGGCTAGACTAACGGATCAGGACTGGCTTAATTACAGGCTTTCTATCCGTAAATCAGAATGACATAGTTGTGGAGGCAGATTTGGATTGTCTTCTGAGATTCTCGAGGGTTTGCTAACCTGGGAGACATCTCAACGGCTGGTTTAAACAGCGACATTTTTTGCTAATGTTAAACATGGCTTCTGGCGGCTCCTGTAGTGTCCCCCCATTTTGGCTTTCTCATTATAAATAGCTCTCGTCAAATGCGATCAAAGTAAGTAGGTTTGGTGCAGCAAGTGGTGGTTTACTGATATCTTTAAACCAAAAACGGTATGCTTGTGCAGCTCTTTCCGGACGAAGTAAATGCATTTGCGAAGATAGTCCTTGTCAAAAGAGCAAACTTTTGCTTTTCTCAAATCATCATTGCATAATTCAGGTACAAAGAGTTTTATTTTCCCGTACCAGCACGGTGTGATTTTCCCCTTAGTATGCCTCGACCGCATTTAATGGTGAGAAGTTCTTAGTTATAGGTGCAAAGCATGTCATGCAAACGCTGAGTACCTAGAACACATACGATCTGAGTGTTCCACCCACGCGGGAACAGCGTATCTTCACAGACATAATGCGGTCCTAACGGTGCTTAATTACTTTCTTTGTCGCTCATACGGTGTTGACCGCGACCCTGCTTTGTCGAACGCTCCGCGGGAGATAGAATTAATTGCCAAAATCAAAGGTACCGCATTTTCTAGAACTAAAATTTTCATTCAACTGTCTCTGTTGCACACTCGAAGCCGGAAACCGTTCTCTCAGACTTTAAGAAACGAACTATATCCGTGATCGCATTCTCGGCTCCGGCCGACCACATCATCACTGCTAAGGAGAAGGATAAAGAGGAGTAATTGTCCTTGTGATCACTGCCCTTGAAGGTCCGAAGCTATCACTGATTCGTAACCGTAAAGCCATACCAACGTGCCAAAAATACACCTAGTCACTTGCGCGATGGATGGAGAAAGCTGTCATCCTTGGATCGATTCGTATCCTCAAGACCCACGAGGGTTTCTCAAGTCTGTCGTTGTGATTTAATTGTGTCCTGTGACCACTGAACTCACGATCGCGAGACGTGTTCATAGGTTAGATTTACTTCGGTTCTACTGGAATCAGTGTCATTTTTAGACTTGTGCCCTTAAAAATGTATCTTTATAAATTTCGTATTACCCCATAAGTATTGTGTGCGAGTTAATCAAGCTTGGCGCGATATGTGTTTCAGAACAGCTATTATCTATCGCTCTTATCTACTACGTTCAAAGTACCTACTATTTACAAAAATGTGTGGCGCTTGAAATGTGCTCAAGTTATTGAACTCTATTAAAGCCTACACAGAGGAAACTGAAAAAGGCGTTAAAATGTTTGTCCTTAAAATAATTCCTTGATTTACAGTCTATCGGACAACGAGAAATATCACAAGGAACCTTTCTCATTTTTTCTCAATATTCTGACTAGCTCTGGTCTCTAGCTTAATAAATTTAATATTGATACCATTTATTGATTGTGAGGGGGGGACAAAAGGCTCCAAAATTGTACACTTCATTTATAACAGATGGAAGCACTAGAATCGCAACAAACGCGTATCTTTTGAAGAGTTGAACCTTTCCATCACTCTTGAAAGTTCATCTGGAGAATAGACAAGAAAAGAAAGCCTTATAACGTACAGCCACCAAACTAAAAAATTTATGTTTCAATTTATTCATCAAATGCACCAGTATTACGCTGAAGGATCGACAGCTCTCTCCCATTGAGGTCAAATTCCATCTGAAGAAAAGCAAATTAACAGCGTCATAATAAAGCTCCATCCTGTTCAAGAAACAAATCTATACCCCGAAAAAATCGCCCAATCTAAGGATCGAATAGTTCTCTGGACTCTTAGGTAAGAATAGTGCAGACCACGCACTTAGCTCCGACATCATTTGCTTACAAAACATGGGTAACTTCCCCGAATATATATAATCAGCTGATTGGATCCCTGATGACACCGCTACTTTAATCAATGCACAGCGTTCTACTAAAGTTGGCAGCCCTACTGGGGTTCAGCAACTTTCAATGAAAAAATCTGTATTAAACTTTAAAATTTTACTATCTGCCTCCATTTGTATTTTCTTGAAATTTTAAAGAAGCTCCTTTCAATTTATTGTGGGTATGTGTACGTTAAACCAACCTATAAATGTTAGGCTGTTCGAACAGACTTTTAAGGAGACCCTTTCTGAAGTTATATCGGGTTATCGAGATTCACCAATGTTTTTAAGAGGCGATTTTAATGCACATATCGGCAACCTAAATGGCCTAGAAGCGTTACTTCTCCCATAATATTATGCGGCATTGTATAAGCGAAAATCATTGGACTTTTCAACATTCTTGAGGTTACTGAATTGATGATCTTCAATGAGAGATTTCCTCAAGATTTTCCAAGCCATTATACTTATGTTGGATTTCAGGGTATGCATGTTAACGATCGTGTTTCGCGCAAGATTGACTAAATATACCTAATTTCTACTTTTAAAGTATTTTATTTACATACGACATTCGACCATCTCCTGGTTTGCGTTGCTATTTCCTATTTGATACAGATATACACAAGTGTAAGTAGAGGCTCATTCTTATGTAAAAAAATAATTTTTGAATGCAAACCGTGAACATGAATATATGTAAGAAATGTATAATCCTAAGAACTCTGTATACTTCAATAAAGAAATACATTCCCTAACTAATAATTCAAATGTCACAATCTCAACTGTCGCTGATAAGTTTTTCCGATTCGAAGAAGGCAAAAACTTGGAAATAAAAAGTCTTTTCTGGGGTAACGTAGGTCCAAGAAAGGACACTACAAATATTCGCTGCTGCGTTCACTATCGGCGTGTAGTATTCCCGAGCACTTTTTGCCAGTTTGCAATAGATTTCGGTAGCGTTATGCTTCGACTGGTAGCATAGGCATGCGTGTATGGCAGAATATTCTATTTTCTCTCTGATTCTTTTGTTTATCTGCGATAAGAGTCACCTGTGCATTCAGTGGATTGTAAACAAACATCCTTTATTAAACCCATTAAGGAAGAAAGTCAAGAATTTGATCACCAGGCCTCATAAAACTAACAAAATAAGTTATGAGAATGCATTAATCAAAAAGAAAAAAAAATGGAACTATATTGGCGCACGGAAGGACTATTATTGGGCTATGAATTTAAAATACACAGCTTAGATGCTGTGACGTGTCAGATATTACCCGTCACTAAAAGAACTTGTCTTGCCAAATTAAACCGGGAATTTTGTTATGAACCTGCGTAAGGTGCCAGAACAAGGGTCATCTCTGAAAGCACCACCAGGAAACACTCACGGAAATTTTACAACGTTTTTTATTCATTCCTTGTATCTTTTCTTCTCAATACTTTATTTTGGAGTCCAATCCAGCGACGTAAACTTATTTGTAGCCAGAGGGGGGAAGAAAATTCTACCAAAGAATTTTCAACAGAGTCACAAGTGAACTTGCGGTTCCGACCCTACGGTAAGAGAATGAAAACTCTTTATATCAAAATTCTCTCACCGGAGTGTAACCTAGCCTCACAGTATGATCGTTTGCGTTAATTATGTACAATTTGAAACATCCACACATATTCCTAGAGTCTTAAATAGATCAATGTTACTTTAGACAGGGGTTCACTTCCGAAAAATTACGAGCCTGCGAACCCACTTAGCTTGTGAAGCGTGCCCACGTGATCTCGACAATGTCACCCATTGGACCATGTTCTAAACTAGAGGATTCTAACCCCTATGTGATGCGATAGTTATTCAAACCTGTCACTCTTACTCTATCATTTGAATCGTCGAAATGTCCTCTTCCGAAGGCGAAACAAATTTTTTTTTTTTACAAAATGTTTGGATCAATTGAGGCCGGGTAGACGTTCCGGACGACACTCCAACCCCTACAGAGAATCTCAGGTTTGATACTTTGTTTTCTGGTTTACTCGATGGTCAAACGGGCACTGATATTGAACTAATTGATAGAATTTATACAGATTATCAAGCCAAGTGCTCGGACCATGGAGTGTCCCAACTCTTAAGTGTTTCGCGAGTGTTTCCGAATTTTCCTTGCGTGCTTGAGTCGTGTCCGGGACTATCAAAATAAGCTTTAATTGTAATTTCCGATTTGAGTTCATTGTTACGGTAAAAATCGAGATAACTTTCAGAACTGTGTATGGGCTTAGGTCGTTAAATCGGTGAGATTGTGGGTAGTAGACTTAATTGTATCCTGTTATTATTTCTGTAAAAGATAGTTTCGACCCGTGCGCGTAAAGCACTTTCCTGGTTATAAAATAAAGTCTTTTTGAATATCTTGTCGTAATTTGAAATAACGACCTTTCGAGTTTGAACTTATTTCGTACCTAACCTCTATTCATTCGGATTAAGCAAATTACCTTAGGAGTGTTTAGACCCAATGAGGGAAAATTAAGGAGAAACAGACAATACGTATTTAAACGAATTTTAGGTTAGATCAGATGCGAAGAAAAAGAAAAAAAGGCAAATTAACACAGGGTACAATATTTTGGCCGGGATTTAATCCCAGATAATTTATAAATCCAAGTAAAAACTTTAGCCGACAATATAACATAACAAATCGGTAGAATACTAAGCATCATAGGTAAAAATTGCGGTATTGGGCCCGTTGGACCTCTGAATCACATTTATAATCTGATACCCGTGACAGAAAAATACCCAGTCATGTGGTACAAACAAAACGGTAACTGAATCTGACATAAAAACTATAGATCGATAGCTGTAACAAAGCAATTTAAGACATTTTTTAATCATGGCTAGTATCTATATCTCTACGCGGATGCAACTAGAATTCATAGAAAATTAGAATGGGTGTTTAATAGCGCGGTAAGAAGGAGGACATGGAAATAGATTAAAATTGTTTCGAGTATGGACAAATTACAACTTTTTTAATCAAAATGAATGTCATTTTTCTCGTAAATATTTTAATTCATGGGAAGCCTAACTATTTGCATCTCGCTTCAATACTATTCAATCTCAGGATAAATTATGTGAATGAATACATACCTTTAAATTCTGTTGAAGAGGAAAGAAAATAAAGGCAAGTTAATCAGGTTTAATGCTTTGACATGAGGACGAATCCTGAAATTAACTGAAAAATCTTTTTAATATGATAAGTCTATTTGATTCAAAGTGTATTTAAGTTCATAATGTACGTACCAGAAAGTATATAACAATAGCTTATCGGATGGCACTTTTGCCCCGTTCTGTTCCTTTGTATTTTTAATGTTCTTAGGCAATCTGACACGAAAACTAAAGACTAGTATTTGCTGATGGCACGAAACTTCTTAAAATGAATATCATGGTTAGACCGGTGCGCATTTGAAGTGGCTATGTTTCTGGGTTAGAAGATGTCACTTGCGAAAAAAACTAACAACAAAGCTTAAAAGTCAGGGATTTTGATTGAAATTTTGCCAGAGCTTGTCTGGAAAGTAAAGTTGATCTTAATACGCTATCTATTGTGTCACTAACGTATTATCGGGATGCAGCTTTAGTGACCGATTTCACTGTTCTTTCTACTGTGGCCGTATGAGATGGAAAGACGGTGAAGAACCATTCTGGCAGTGTTGTCTCTTTGTTAGATATCTTCTTCGGAATTGGTGGCACGATAGTAGAAACATTATTGCTTTCCCAAAAAAATCGTTTCTGTGTAATCATTGGCTTTAAAATGCAGCCTAGGAACAATATTATACTGAATGGAGTGATAACAATTTTCCACCTTGTTTTCTTCAGCACTAAATATTGTATTTAGTGCATCCTAATGGACATCAAGTCGACAATAATTTTCTGGAAGTGGGAGGAACGCATTCATGCAAACGGCTGAACCTGACCCTGTCTTGCAATACCAAATAAACTGTAAGTAGGAATGTCACTAATTCTGTGAAATTTTCAATTAGTTTTTTAACTGGAATATATAATGTTAGAATTTTATTGGTGTAACTCAAATAGTGATCTTTGTTTAGTTTGCCCAGTAAAATGATTTTCTGAGTCTTCTTAGCTTTTCTGGACTTTGATAAAGGAAGTAACATTTTATTGAATTAAATGACACTACTAGAAGCTTTTTAGAGTCAGGTAGTCTTGAACCTATTAAATCTGTGTAAGAATGTGGGCTTGATGTAGTGCCATTAATAAAAGTGAACATAGCTCGCAAAGGCTGTTTGCTGAATTGAAAAAGGCAAACAGATCATTGAATCGGGTTTCCTGTTAATTCCTCTGGTTTTCAAATGACACCATCCTTCCAACCAGTATTGGTGTTCTTTCCATCACAACCAAAAACATCAGCTTCATTGAAGTAACCTTTTAGTTCGCTCATGGTGTATTCAAAAATAGCCCTTGTCTCATAATGTGCAGAGCCAGAGGATCGTGTGGCGTGTGCAACATATTCAGAGTTAGCTACAGCCACTTGGATCATTATCTGTAGAACTTTATTTTGAATTCCGCGCAACTTTAAGTTTCTCACGCCATATTCTTTTCTTGTTCACAATCAAAGCAGATTTTATGTCTCTAGATTGCTCAGAAGATATATTGCCAATAGTTAAAGCTGCGTGAAGCAAAGTTGAGGTTATATTTGCCTCAGCCCTCTAGCTTACGCTGTATCTTTCAGGGACTGAGAGTAATAGGTTTTGCTCAATTTGGGATTTATTCCCTGAACCGACGAAAAAGGGCCCGTTAGGTTTTACTCTTCTCAAGATCCGAAAATATTTATTGCAGGAAGAAAGTGATCCCATCCCGAGTGGACTTTGCCTCCTTCTCAATCACTCAGAAACGGATGGGTTGCGACAGCATCTGGTTAAGTTTGAATCCCGAGCAAAACAGGTACAGAGAATCGGTCCTTTAGTTTGTGTACTGATCAAAACAAAGTACACGGGTTTCCATCTTTGAAAGATCGAAACTTCCAGAATTCTGGTAGATTTTGCTCCCGATGGAAACTTAACCGAAGATACTGTCAAACGATCCCGAAGAGAGCGAACTGCCATCCGAAAGAGTTAGGTTTTGAACCTACTTTCAGCTCTCTGGACTTTTACTCTCTGTCTATGCAATATGATTTTAATCTCTGAGATTCTGTTTTTGAAATCAGAATAAAAGCTACTTTATAAAAATTTAGTAATTCCTCGCTAGTTCCAAATTATATTATACGCGTTTAAAACACAACTATATAATATACATTATTATTTGATTATGAAACCATATTGAAGTAATTTATTGATCAATTAATAATATATGATTTATTAATAAATAGGTAAATTTGTGACTAATTAATGTTTAATTACAATTATAATTGAACAGAAATTTTTCGATATTGATTTAAATATTGAAAAATATAAAATTAATAACATTCAGAATTTTATTTTTAACTAATTACTGTTTGTTAGCGATTTTATCATTTTTTAAATTCTATCATTTGTTTAGATTATATTTTCAAATATATTTTTTTCTAAAATTCAATTTCTTAAAAGATGCTATTTTTCAACCCCTTTTATTTTTTGAACAATTATTTAAGTTTGTTAAATATATTATTTTTTTAAATAAGTTATTTCTGAAAAACTTTCCTTATTTAACAATGTTTTTATATTTTATTTTTAAAATATCTGATTTAGCAATTCGATTTATTATCATTGATTAAATAATAATTAATTAACTAAGGGAATACTTATAATTGATGGTAAAAGTATTCTAACTATAATTTAAATAAATTTGTTTGAAATTTAATTTTTTATTTTATGGTCCAAATATCTATAACTTTTATTTCAACAATCATTTTGTTCAAAATTTGTGATTAAAAAAAAAGAATTGATTTTTCTAATTGAATTCTTTAACCAATTACAGTTTTCAAACAATTTTTTTTCAATATTTCATTTCTTATACCTTTTTGATTCTTCATCAATTTTATTGTTTAACCATTTTATGTTTTCTTTGAATTTATTTTTTCAACAATTTTCTTTTTTAATTAATTACTTTTTTTATCAATTGTATCATTTTCTTAAACTCTATTATTTGATTAAATAATTTTTTTAAACTATTTCTTTTTTCCTGAAATTTAATTTCAAAAACTATTTTATTTTCTGAACCCTTTTTTTCTGAACAATTGTTGAAGTTTGCATAAATTTGATTTATTAAATAAATTTATTTTTGAAAAGTTTAATTTTTCAAACAATTCATTAATTTTTTCAATATTTTAGTATTTAATACATTATAAATTAATATAATTTATTATCATTGCTTAAGTTAATTAATTAATTAAGAGAATATTAATACTCTATGATAAAAGTATTCTAATAAAAATTTACATAAATCTGAATTTATGAAAAAAAATAATAATGCATTAGTCAACAATAATTTCAACTAGTGACTGTTTATCAAAATTCGAAAAAATATTGTATGTGGTGCCATCCAGTAAAGTTTCGTTTCCAAAAGATTCATCAGAAACGACACATTCTGACTCACTAAAAGATCGATCTCTTCAGAAACAGCAAAGGGGTTTTACTCTTAGGATTCAGCTCCCTAGAAGATTCAAATCCTATAGAGAGTCAGTAAGTTCGATCTTTCCAGTCTTTCGATCTTCTACTGATTCCATCCATACGGGAATGGGGGCAGAGATCGCTCAGAGAAGAATTACTCTTCTCGGGATTCGTTCCAGGCACCAACGTGCCTGCTTGAATCTTTTTCCCAATTGTTTGCGGAGGGGACTCTCAGTCCCTGGTATCTCTGTGTATTTATTATTATATGATGCTCCAAAACAGGAACATTTTTGTCTTTGAAAAGTACATGCAGAAAAGTTAGCAGATTTACTGAAGGCTATGTCAAATTTTTCTTAGGTATGCTCTGTAAAATTAGTCAACGGATCATACTTTTACTTTATGAACTATTGTTTTACAGTTCAAAACATTTTTATTGTGAACATGTATCAAGGTAGCGTATAATTAATTAACTTATTCTGTTATGTGTTAATTTGTCATTGAAATTCTAGGCAGCAAAGGGGAATGTCTGAATTAAATCAAAGCTGTGCAAATTAAGAGCACACAAACGTTAATGCAGTTAAATATTAAGAAATAACATTTCAGTGATTGAGTTAATGATACAGCGCTTGAGGTATGTGGAACATGGAGTTCTCCTGAAACTAGCAAAGAAAATAAGCGAAATACGATGTGTGTGATCAGTAGTAATGCAAACGTGGACAGCTAAAGCGAAAACATTAAGTCTGAAAGTCGAAGCTTGTCCGGCTAGTCTCTCCCTGTCAGGCTAAGTGAGTTACAGCGGGGCAGGGGGTACTTCTTCATTGTAAAGATGAACGGTTGAGGATGGGGGCACGCTGCAACGAAACAATTGACCGGTAGCGTGTAAAGACGCTGTTCTTGCATGTAGAAACGTCAAACCTCAGAACAAAAGGGCCTACAAAACCGCTTCCTAGAGGTTTATAACTGTCGTTTTGAGACTTGATTGTCTGTTTTAATTGCAAATGACATCTCCTAATAGAAAAGTATGGCCGCCTTCACCGTTATGAAATAAAGAAAAATTTGGTGTTTTAGTCGGAATTCCGAAACTTTGAGACGCAAATTCTTACAGAAGATATTATGCGTTTAGAAAATAAATATAGAGGGGGGGGGGGTCACTTTATTTAGGTATTGCATTTTTCTCCCAAAAAGCGGCAAAACGAGGCAACCTACTAGAAACCTTAAAAGGAAAACGCATCAGTGAATTCTTTCACAATACTCGATTGACATTTAATATTATCAATTACATTTACTTTTAAGCTAATACGCGGTCTTGTAAGCTCTTGATGTAAAAGAAATTTAAAGTATCGAAAAGCCATTCCAGAAACAAGAATATTACGTATATAACTCATAACATGAGGTTGATATCAACTATACAGATCTAACGAAAGGATATGACAAGGCAGAGCATGTTATCTTATTAGAGAAACTGTCCACACCATACTTGGAAACTAATATCATACATTTAATTTATACATGATTTCATAAGGAGACTTTTGTTAAATATGGATGATTACGCTCTCAATCTTTGACACCAACATCTGAAGATCCACAAGGTTCTAACCTTGCGTTAGTCCACTATTTATATTGAAGATGTTTAATTATCAATTGTAATTGAACATTTATAAGGGTGAAATTATTTCATTGGTTAGAACTTATTATGCACCACTGTCTATTGATTTCACATAGGTGTACACATTGAATTAAGCTTACTTTGAGAGGGTTAAAATCAATAACAAAGAAAACAGTGATAACACAAATATAAAGAAAAACATAACACAGTACTAAACAAAAGACAAAAGTATTTAGGCTAAAGATGTGATTATAAAAAATAAGGATCTAATTATAAATTGAGTTGATTGCGAAAGTGTAACAGCTGCTAAACAATTAATAAAAAGTAAACTGAATGAAAACTTTGAAATTATAATAGAACAATTAAATAATTTAAGGATAAAAATAGTTAACATAAATAACTCCAAAAACATTGATCGAGTAGCTATTTGAAACGAAATAAATCTAAGAAACATAAAAATTTTTATGATAAGGGCAAAGTTTTTCACATGTACGCTATGAAAGAAAAAAGATTACCCAGTGTAATAATGGTAGTTAATACTGAAGTTTATAAATATATCAGAGATAAGAATAATAGAATATTAGTTGGTTATAAAAGTTGCAAAGTTTCTGAAGTAATTGTCATAATTGTGGTGAATTTAGATATAGTGCAATTCAATGTAGGAATTGTATAGTATGTTTGCACATCTCACTGAAACACAAAAGAACTGATGGGAATAATAAAAACATTAAATGTGCAAAATTGTCATATAACAATGAAAAATATAACAGAAATTATAATACTAATCACCCTGCTTTTGATCATAATAAATATGAAATCTATAAGAAGAAAATAAAAACATAAATAACGTCAACGGATTATCCATTGCAACCTACATTACCAACAATCCACAGCCCAGATGAATATCGACAGCAGAGGCAAAATAACAGATTTAATTTACCGTTACCAACTGTGCAAACAACAAATGTATCTCAATCATGGAGATAGCAAACAAGGGACTAGGCATGCCATTGCGGGGGTGATGCAATGAGGGGGGAGGTCCGCCACCTTTTGATCTCCCGCGATAAACATGGCAGCGCCCACATGTTTATATTTTCATGCACAGTTTGGCGGCAAACATGCTCGTGCGCATAATCAAATGACACATCGTAAGATGGCGGCTCTCCCCACTCATGAAATTCTCCCCCTCCCGTGGATTCAACTCCGCTCGCCAAGTAAGGATGGCACGCCTAGTACCTTGTTTCCTATGCCCATGATCTCAACCTTTTGCCTCAACTGATAAGGAAGAGTTATAACGGCGGACGCATCAACTTCGTGGAAGACATACCGAACCAAGTTATCAAACATAAAGGTGCATATCACAATATAAAATCTTTCAAAAAGGATGGAAACATTAAAGACAGTCGCAACTTATATGTAAATGTTCGTAGTATTAAAAATAATTTTGGTTAACTCGAAATACTTATTAAGAGATTAAAACTTAAACCGTATGTTATTGTTTTCGCTGAGTCCTGGAATATTGAAAATATAGACTTATATAAACTACAAGGCTTTAAAACTTAATATAATGAACGTAAGCTAAACAAATTGTATGGAGTAATTAATTATATAAATAATTGTGTCAAAAAGACTACAGAGATAGTACAAATAGGTAAATTAAAACTATTGAATAGTAAAAAAATTTTAAACAATAACATAAATCTGATAATAACTGCTGTAAATCGATCACATAATTTGTATTGTCTAGATTTTAATATGAACCTAAACAAATTTCCAAATAACACTAAAAACTATAAAAACGATCTGATTATTTGCGACTTTAACATTTATATTTTAAAAGAAAATATTATTTGTGAGAATTTCTTAAACAATCTAATTAAAAAAGGCTTTTATCCTGCTTTAATTGTTATAACTAGACCATTAAATGAAAGTAGAATCGAATCAGTCTATGCATAGATAAATGGATTTGGCTCGATTCGCTAAAAGTTGCTGAAATAGTATCAATTCATAAATCTGGTCACAAATATGAAGCTCTTAACTATATGCCGATAGCTTTGATATCAACTATTGCTAAGATTCTAAACAAAATAATTAATAAAAGACTATACGATGCATTAAAACTCATTACTAAAACTATTTATGATAATTTAGATAAGAATAAGCCAATAGTAATTACCTTTTTAGACTTAACTAGAACTTTCGATTGTCTCAACTATGGTATTCCCCTACATAAATTATATAATTATGGTATCCGAGGAAAAGCGTACGATTGAATGAAAAGTTATATGTTAAATAGGCTTCAAAAAGTAAGAGTAGGAGATATTGTGAGTGCTTTTGACATAATAAACACTGGCGTATCCCAAACAACAATTCTTCAGCCTCTGCTCTTTATAATATATGTTAAATATTAATGATCTACTGATATAAATGCCAGATAACTATCTTATCTCCTATGCGGATGATACAGCGACTTTTTCTATTGATAAAAATTGGAAGGAAGTAGAGAGAAAAATATGCCCGCTTCCCGGGCACATTCTCATCGCACGCTATGATATTCTTGTAGGGCCTTAAAAAAGAATGTTTTTCTTTTCTGAACTTTTTTCATATCGTGTCATCCTAAAAACTTGATTTTCGTAATCAGGGGATCTCGAAACGTCGATATCCGTAGAAAAACTGTAGTGTCAAATTTCGGACAATTCTAATACTTTCTCAATCATAAATGATGAGAATGTAAAAATGAACAATCTACTTATAATTGTAGCTGAGTGGCTTGCACTGAATAAATTAGTTTTGAATTTAGAAAAAAGTGTATTTTATGCTTTTGATAATTATTGTAATAGTGTTCCTGTAAACTTGAAGATAAAAATAGAAGATAAATATATAAATAAAGTAGAATGCTGCAAATATCAATAAGATCAAGAATTTAATTCATATTTTTCAAGAAATTTCTAAATTTATGCAAATTGATATATTAGGAATGATTTATAATGCTTTCTTTGACAGCATTATAAATTATGGAATAATTGCTTGGGGTGGAGCCTACATGAATTATCTAAACTTATTGCAAACTGTTCAACATAGAATACTGAAAATTGTAAATAAAAATACTTTCGCAAGTGAAAACCCAATAAACCTTAGGCAATTATTTCCATAGGAATAACTGCGCTACTAATATATTGTGAACAGTGATAAATTTTCTAAACAAAATAGTATAACTAGAAATAAAAAAATACAAATACAGAAAATGTACAAAACTTTAATGACTAAAACAGCTATATCAAAGCTATCAAACAGTTCAATAGTCTACCCAATGAATATAAATTATTAAATATATTTAAAAGTTCGAACAGATCTACGTTGAAAGCATAGATAAAATCCAATATATTTGCTCAATTCTGTACCATAGACCAAAAGCTTCGTAATTTCAACCGCTACAGTATACATGAAATTCCGTTTGCCTCAAGGGGTTATAGGTTGTATTTTTTCGTTTATGTATAACTTGTAAAATACTGCATGAATTACTATTATTATTAATAATCGTTGATTGTAAAAGATGTACACTGAAAACTTGCATCCAAAGTTTATTGCTTAAAATATTTGAGAGTAAACCCATTCAACTCCTGTCCTTACTGACCGAAAAAGTACTACTACTTTCAATTTAACAATGCTCTTTTGAATGTAGAGCTCCCAATTTGCTTTAAAGCTAATTGCAATGCTCTAAGTTTTTATTTCCTTTAGGAAAATTTCAGAAATTCAGCTTGAAAAAAGGTAAAAATAATTCAGTCTTTTTTGTAGGATATGATATTTTAGGTTTAAGTAGTTTCGGAGATAATTCTTTTTCTTTTTAAATGTTATTATAACATGTGATAACATTTTAACCCTGATGAGAGCACCAGCGCTGCAACAAAACTTCAGAATGAATCATAAAATTTTAGTTAAATAAATCTTAATATGTCCAAACAAGGTCGTGAATCTCACTTGCACAATTGCAAATATTTGTAGATCAAACGAAAAGGATCATTTATAATATTTTCTTGATAATGAAAACCTTCAATCTAAAAGAGTTTTTTTTCATTCACTATAAACCACTACGCAAAATCATGCTACGCTTTTACATACTGTAAATTCACGTAACATTTGTAATTTAGACGAGAAAGAAGTACATAATTTCTTACCTTAATGAAGGTACCATTATTCTGGTTGTGGACAGACATGCAAACAGAGCATAAAAATAAAAAAAGTTACAGCAACAAACTACAAATGAATGAAAACAAATTTTGGGATAGGTCATTATACTATTAGTCTGTTGGTAGCTGTCAAAAAAATGTAAAATTAGCTTAAAATATTTCTTTCTTGTTCAAAAGAGAAGGATATTAAATTTTTTGCAAGTTAAATAATATCTCACTATGAGTTTACATATTGTAAGTTTCTCATAGTAGCACTAACAATTTGCATAAGTACTAAGTTTCAAAATGCGCTATAATTGTTGATTATAATGATTTATTGGCCTGTTGATGCCCCTTTTTAGCCTACACCGTTTCCGAGCGGCGCACAGTGTTCAAAATTGTTTTTTTTTGTCAAAATGAAAAATCTCGCGATTGAAAAATGATAGAGCCATGAACTCAACGGCATTTTAAAGCATGTGTCATTTATAACAGAGGAAAGATAGTGCAGTTCATGCATATGAAAACTTTGACCTTTATGACGAAGGTCAAAGATCAAGATTTAAAAAAAAAGTAGTTTTTTGCTGTTTTGACACCTTTAACAATATATTTTTTCAAAACTAAGTATGTTTTCTGATAGCTCTCCTCACGAGGAATAAGAATATGTATTTAAAAAATTTGTTTCTTCAAGCTACGACTGAGAAAAAAACGATCAAACCATCATACTTATCAACTACAATTTATATCAACAATTCCATTGGTTTTCGATAAAGTAAGTGTTTGAATCCCATCAACTACATACCGTTATTAATCTATTTTTCTCCGCTAAACTTTAATAATCTAGGTCGGATTCAAACACTTGCTTTATCGAAAACCAATGAAAAAATATATGGTTAAAGGTGTCAAAACAACAAAAAACCACTTTCTTTAAATCTCAAACTTTGACCTTCGTCATGAAGGTCAAAATTTTCATATGCATGAACTGCACTATTCTTCCTCTGTTGTAAATGACACAAGCTTTAAAATTCCGTTGGAATTGTGTCTCTATCATTTTTCAATCAAGAGATTTTTCATTTTGTCCGAAAAAAAATTTGCAAACACTGTGCGGCGTTTTGTCACTAGGTATTGTGCGCGAGCGCGGAGAGAATCCATGGAATATCATGACTATATTCGACAACTAAGTTTTTCAAAATGGCTAGAAATACGTTTTGAAGTACTTTCCTCCTCAGTTTTCTCAAAAACCTAAGAACCATGTTTTTTGGTACCAGGATCGCCAGGTCATTTACATAGCCTGGAGTGTAAGAACCCGATTCTTTTTAAAAATGAAATTGTTTATCAATGACAAGCACCCACGAAGTGGATGAAAGAACCCCTTCCTGTGGGCATCCGTTTGAAACATCGGACTTTACTTTCTTACCATGTACTGAAGTATGTACCGTTCTGATTTTCAAAATGGAATACATCATAAGTTTCACTTTGTGTGTTTCAGCAGAACCGTATATATTTAAAAATTTGTCATAAGGACAACCGCAGGATTTCGCCGGGAGCGGGTGCTAATCTGAAAAATTGCACCCGCTTCCAGCGAAATCGCGGTAAA
>NC_046659.1:1793189-1798818 GCF_010883055.1 Belonocnema kinseyi
TTTAGGCTTGAGAGAAACCTTGGTGTTGATGTTTCTCCGGGTCGTAAAGCATCGCTCTTCATCTATTGGATGCCTGCCCGCGGTTGTTCTTAGTGTCGCCTCCCTTTCTTTGTTGCCGGCTTGTTCTAGCTGTGGTTGAGTAGGCGTTCCGCTTACGTAGCCCCTTTTACGGAGTAATTCAGCATGGTTTCGCAGACGTTGCTACGAAAAGTGCGATAGCTCCGGGTGTTTCTCGCACCACAGAGCATGCAGCCGTGCCATGTAACCCCGTTCACGGGCCACACTCGCATCGTAGCAGTCTAGCAAGTCGTGACATATATATATATATATATTGAACGGAAGGTAAATGCATTAAGAGAGTCCGCGGTAGATCAACTCTTTTGAGCGGCATATTAATTCCTATTGAGCAGTTCTCACGTCACGGTTTCTACATTCAAGTAAAGATTAAAGATTCTAGTTTTGGCTGGTTTTAATTGTTTCAATACATACCTAATTTTTAAATGAGTGACAATAGGTCTAGGTACTTTTCAATCTCTCATTCAGTCGTCTCAGCCATTGCTCCCTAATGCAATATTAATATCTTCAGTTTACATGCCGAGTGAACCTTCCAGATTCTCGAAACTCTAACAGTATCTGGTATACTCTTTATTCCCTAAAAATGCCCTTAACATGAGTCTCTAACGGCATTTTGCTAACAGATACTCTATAAAGGTCATCCTTCCTATTCCTTTCAGCCCTGTTAAAAAGGCATCGATTGTTCTTTTCCAGGTCCTCCAGTCTAGTAATCTACCATCTTACATCTCTGTCTGTTTTCTTAATATGAACAAGACAATTGCACTCATACTATTTATTCACACATTTTGTAGTATATGGTCTAGCTATACTGGATCTGATACGAAAATATTGGACGACACATAACATCCCTTGGACAGTTTGCCAATATTTCTCGAACATAAGGTCGATCAAATTACCTCACGACATCTAAATGTCACGAAGGTAGGTGTTACCTCGATTTAATGAACTCAAATCAGTAAGTGAGGGATGGTTTGTTAAATATTATTTAATAAAGAAAAAGGTGTTTGGCTCGCTGTCAAACGTATTCTTAAGACAGCAGATGCCCCTTTAGAACAGTAAAGGTTTACCTGGATAAAATATAAACTTGAATGGGGACATCTAGTGTTAATTTAAACTGCCATTTGCTTCCTCTATCTTTTTCGATGACAAATTTGAAGCTCTGTCTAGGGGTGTCACTTTGGTTTTTGATAAGATCTTTATATTGATCCTTTCCAATTTAGAGTAAAGCCTGAGTTTGATATTCTTGCGAATCTAGACCACAGTTATACTCTCTCTCTTGCTCTATCACTCACTTATTATCCACAGTGAGACTCTCAGCAGTTATAACAAGTTAGGTCGCTGGGGTATTTGACTTGAAATGAATAACCTTTCATCCTCCCGTTTTCATGGTTCGGTTTTAGATTGATATTATCTTAAGTACTTCTGTTAGTTCCAAATATACACTGTAAAAATGTGGAGAACTTTCCCCACTTTTCAGTGGGGAAAAATCCCCATTTTCGTTGCGGAAAATAATTTTCCCCAAAATATGGGGAAATTTTCCTGAACGTTCTTATAACACACAAAAAATTATGGAAAATTCCCTTAAATCTAGGAAATTAGATAATACCTAAAAATTTTGGGAAAATTCCCTTGAAATTAGGGTAATTTACACAACAGTTGTGGAATTTTCCCTACAATTTGGGGAATTGAGTGATTCTCACTATCATTTCAAATATTTGTAATAAATAATTATCAAGTTATTGATCTGAAAGGTTTGACCTTTGTGAATAAAGTCTAATCCTTCAGGTAGTTGAAATTGGAAAGAAAAAAAATTTTTGATCAATCAGTTAAGAGTAGTATACTAGTAGTATAGTATTCAACACAGTACAGTTCAGATTTCGCTACCACCTTCATTTTAATCTTGCGGTTCTGGACTGTTAGGTTGGGAGAATATCCATAAGAGCGCGATATGTCGCCTCTCTCGCAACAGAAATGACGCGTCGCTTTTTAAAGACAGCAGTCCACACGTAACAAAGTATAATTACGTGGAGCAGAGACTACCGTAACCAGCATGGTGATTTCTTCAGAGCGAAGCTCTTTTATTGCTACAGTCGAGCTAAATTTGCTTTTTTATTATAATTTCAAAAATTTTGGGGAATGTAAGCTACATCAATTTTCGAAATTTTTAGCTTAGGATATGTTCCCCATTAAATCTTGGGTAAAATTCAGCAATTCTTAATATTCAAAAAAATGTAAAGGAGATTTCCGTAAATAATCAGTATTTTCACAAACTTTTAGGCAATATTCCACAAATTGTGGAGAGGTTTCCCTATTTAAAGTTTGGGGAAATTCCCGAAAGTTGAGTTATTATCACACAATGTCAGGGAATTTTCCCCATCAAATCTTGAAGAAAATTCACAAATTTTTGGTTAATATTAAACAAAGATATTTGGAGAATTTTCCCTACTAAACTTTAGGAAAAATTCTCTAAAAGATGTGGACATTAGCCAAGGTTAGGACTCTCCGTTCGAACATATAAAAATAAAAGTATTATTTTTCATCCTTCAATCTTCAAATGTTATAATGACTTGTCCAGGTTGCACCCCAACGATTTTTTTCTATAATTCCATTTTAATTGGCTTGGCCTGTTCATCATTGATTATGGTTATTAGAAACTCCTCGGCGACTGTGTGACTTCAGGTGACTTTGAAGAGCCTGGATATAAGAGACGGTTGCACATCTTAGCCACATCTTCTTCTGCTGCCTGATTTAATTTGATGTGCTGCTATGAGAATGTCATCTTTCTGGAGTCCTCGTCTGGCTAGTTTTTGCATCCAATAGATTCAATAATTGAAATCTGAAAATTATCTAGCAGCTTTTGACAATCTAGCTCCTCGTGGTTTCTAAGAATAGCTAAGAAAGTAAGAGGACCACTCATACATAGCTCTGCGTGCAAGAGTAAGAGGAAAACCTCAGGAAGGTCGTCTGGTGTACCTAAGAGGTCGTCACGAAAGCTTCACACGCCTTGAGGACCAAGCGCTACGAGCACCATAACTCTGCACCCATGGCTTACGGGGGGGGGGGGGGGGGGGGGGGGGGTAGCCATTTCCGCTTTGTTTCTAAACTAATTGTCGTTTCAGTGATCATATTATAAAAGTCTTCTTTTTCTATTTTGATTTGCATTTCAAAGAAATTCAAGAAATTGGCGATTTTCATGATTTTAAAACTTCGCGCGCCTCTTTATACGCGCATATTTTGAGGTTACGTTTTCTCAAGTATCAAATATAAATGATATAATTATTAATACTATTATATATATAAATATATACGTATATTATTAATGATAGTATTATAATTATGTTATATTATAATAGCCTTATTTATATCTTGATCCGCATTTCAAAGAAATGAAAGAAATGGGCGATTTTATGATATTTAAATATTTCGGGCTATTTAAAAATTAAAATATATGTGCAATATCGAAACATTAATACTGCGATTAATTTTTTTTTGTATGCTATATTGTGGTCATTATATTGTGTATATTATTGTACATAATAAAAATAAATTACGTTATTAAGTATGTGATATTATCATTATTTACAGAATAGAATAGAATATAATTTCTTCACTGTATATTTTGACAAGTTTTTACAATATTCTTTTGCCCTCTTAAATTTTCAAATAAAACGAAGCTATATATTTTCTCTCTTAGATTTTCTACGTGAACAGATAATAATAAAATTATTAAATCATGACATATTTCTGTGTCTATATTACAGTTCCTCTTGTCTGTAGGCTGTATTACTCCTCTATGTCACTATTTTCTTCGACATTATAATTATATTATTATTAATATTGATTAGTTGTAAATGATTGTGCTGGAGTGTTAAGCGTTTAAAATCATTTGAAATAATACAAATACAAATTATGAGTACTAACAAGTACAAAAATTTGTATTAACACTTTTAAAAATTGCTAGCAATTTTAAATCTATAAAATAGAAGTCCCAAGTAGTCCTGAAAAAGTATAAAGGAGAGTACCCAAATATGAGATAGCAACTCTGTTTGGCGTAGTTGTCGGAATTCTATGTACTGAATTTAAAATTAATATAATTAATTAATATAATTTTTAATATAATATAATAAAAAATTTTATTAAAAATTTTTTTATGCTGAAAATACAAAAAATGTAAAAAAGTTCTTTTTCCAAACTCGTCAAACTATTCTCATAATATGAGATACCCTAGGAAATAGCTAATAAATCGCAAAATAAAGTAGTATTTCAAATGAAAATCTTCATTCTATGTTTCCAAAGTATAAATTGACTGCTATTTAGATATTTTTAGTTTTTGCAGTAGTCACAAACACTTTTGTAACCAATTTCCCCTGCGCAGCCACAGTTTTATAAAAACCACAGGTATCTCATATTATGAGAACCACAACGTGCAACTACGCACTTACTATGCATGACCTGTACAATAAAAAACTTCAACACCATCGATACTTTCCCACCTAGTTATTCAATCCCCATCACTCCAGACAAACTTTACTGCTAAATACATATTTCATGAATAATAAATAGGTTTTAAAGAATTCCCTTTCAAGAACTCGACCACCATCGACTTCACAAAAAGTTCGCCTATAATCTTTAGAAGCCCAATGAAAAGTTGACTAAACCACGAAATTACTCTTTCTTCAAGGGCTATAAGTTAGTGATAGAACCAACAGAATGGGTCTCTTAGTTCAGCTTATACCCCGCTTTCTCATGTTACGACAATATCTCATATTAGAGTACTCGCATCTAATATAACCAAATTCTAGGAAGCTATAGTTTGTAATTGTTTAATTCCAAATGATTTTCATAAACAAATTTTATAGTTTCGAAAGTCCCGAAGCTATTTAAATTTTTTTGGTTTAATAGATAAATACAAAATCAAACGCTTAAAAACTCCAGCACAATCAATTACAGCTAATTAATATTAATATAATTATAATATTAAAGAAAATAGTGATATAGAGGAGTAATATAACTTAAAGACAAGAGGTACTGTAATAAAGACACAGAAATATGTAATGATTTAATGATATGATTATTACTTGTGCAGGTAAAAATTCTGAGAAAGAAAATATATAGCTTCGTTTTATTTGAAAATTTAAGAGGCCAAAGAATATTGTAAACACTTTTAAAAGTATACAATGAAGACAATGCATTCTATTCTATTCTATGAATAATTATAATATCACATACTTATTTATATAATTTATTTTCATCATGTAAAATAATATACACAATATAAAGTATACAAGATATAAATAAGACTATTATCATATAACATAATTATAATACTATTCTTAATAATATGTGTATATATTTATAAATATAATAGTATTAATATTTATATCATTTAGATTTTATACTTGAAAAAAGGTAGCCTCAAAATATGCACTTATAAAGAGGCGCGCGAATTATTCAAATCATGAAAATCGCCAATTTCTTGAATTTCTTTGAAGTGCAGATCAAAAGAAAAATAGAAGACTTTTATAATATGATATAATATAATTATAATATCAAC
>NC_046659.1:1798918-1806368 GCF_010883055.1 Belonocnema kinseyi
ACACTTGAAAAAACATAACCTCAAAATCGAAGCATCGAAACCTGGAAATATCCAAATACCAATTTCTTGATTTTATTTCAAAGCAGATTGAGATATAAATAGAACCGCCGAAGCTTTCCGACCGGAAATCGTGCACCTTCGAGTTTTTAAATTCAGAAGAGGAGAAATGGATTGCGCGCGCAAACTAGTCATGTATGTCGTCTCCTACTATATTCACACGGACATAGGCCTGTGATATTATTGGGACACCTCTCGTTTCAGATCTGGGATCACTGTATCGGTTCACAAGGGATCTCAATATAGGTTATAGTTTATAGGGATCCTTTCATACATGTCAATATCGCATGCTTAAGCCCCTCCACAAACTACAAGATGTTGCAGTTATTATCAGGGCAAAATTAGTTTCCATGTACGACTCTCACCTTGTTCTTGCTTTGGCCCAGATCGAGTTTTCTATCGTAGCGCTGTTCTCCATAGATCCAATCTAGGACCACTTTCTGAGTCTTTTCTGGATCCACTAGACGAAAAGCTGTTATATTTGTGCCACCGTGTTTGAATTCTTCCAAATCAACCAAGTGCAAATCCTAAAACATAAATACAGAAACATGAAAGTTAAAGTATGCTATGTCACAAGGATGGCTAACCAAAAAGCAAAGGTTTTAAACCTAAGACTTTTCAATCCCCTCTTTTGTCGCAATCGGTACATACCTTACGAGCATGCAAAGCGAAGGGGAACATAAGCAAATCAAGGAACTATCGTTCGCTATATCTATTCTATCTGACGTAATGAATGCAGATAAATGTATGTGAGCTAATCTTTAGATAATTTCCTATGGCAATAAATCAGTTTTTCTAAATAGATACGTGCTGCAGCGTAATTTTCTGTTGTTAAAAAATATACTATAGCATATATAAAGCTATTCGGGTAATTTTTATAGGAAGCCAGTAAGGGCAAACCTTTTTTTCGAATTCGACTTTTTTGCACCCTGCGCTTAGTTTCGTTAAAATGAATATAAAATTTGTTTCTTAATTCAAATAAGATTAGTTAATATTATACTAACATGTGCATCAAAGACCGCAAAGCTTGTTGCTGAAAAGAATGCATTCAGATGACTATATAGAAGATACAGAACGAGATCAAGAAAAATATTCACTAATAATAAACAAAATCATGTTAAGAAGTAAATATTATCATGATAAAACGGTTCTATCCAGTCTTGCACCGATTTCATAGGCATCGGTGGCTATAAAATGCTGCAGAAATTCGTATTGGTCGAAGACAAACAGCAACAAGTCTTATCAAAACTAAAGGATGCAAATGCAGAAATTGGGGTCACATGTCATCCGAGACTTAATAGGAGACCAGAAAGAACGTTCCGAAAGTGTGGGTTTATTACTATAAAGCGAAACCCTGCTTTGGGAAGGAGGATAGTTTCCTGAAAAATACAATAATACATAGGTCCACTCATATTTACCACTAAGGGCATACAGGGTCTTCATTTGTTTTACCAAATCGGTCAGCAGTACCGCTTGGGTAATAAAACTTAAGTTCTCTCACTAAAATTTCTGATACTGAAACTGAACTCTAATCATTTGATCTTTCAAATGCTCCAAGGACAAGCCAGGTTTCATCGGCTTATCTTCGACTGCCGGTTTTGGGGTCAAATTTTTAATAAAGCTCTATGTTTTAGATATATTTGATCTCAAGCTATATACGAATTCTGTGATAAAAGATGGCGGCATTTAATCTGGCACTTAAGGTTGTTTTAGGCCCTAATTAACTGTTCATTGAGTCGTGTATGGCATGGCTATTGGTTCTATAAGCCTATTATGCACGTAAGGAAGTCCACGCTTCATTCCTCGGGGCCTTTTTTAAGCGCAATGATTTGTTCCTTTGGTTTCTTTAGTAATTTACATCCCGAACCGTGCACAAAAAATATATTTTAATTACACCCAATGTGTCATTACAAACGGTCCTGCCTAAACCATAAGAACTCTAAGAAAGAAAATAATATTTCATTCCTTAACTCTCTGTTCTGGTGCATTTAAATGGATAACTTCGGGAGAAACGAATCTTGAAACGTGTGGATGGCTGCTGTAACAAGGTGCATATTTGCTCGGGAAATTTGCAGGCTGAGGTTGATACGCAGTGACTTGAAGATGGGAATTAAAAGAAGGAATCTGTTGAGGACCAAGAGGGATTTACTCCTTGTGGGTTCACTAATTTAATTGTGAGATGAATATACATAAATGTTGGCTCTTTTAGGTATTGCACTAATAACTGGAATAGCTCGTGTCGACGCCGTATTGAAGCCGTCGTGATCATTGGGATAGCGGTTACAAAGAGGGAACTTATCATAAGCTGTTCTGTTGATGCTAATTCGCTTAGTCTCGAGAGAGATTGACTGTTTCCGGGTTCTAGTTGCTCGTAATTAATTGAATTTAGCGTTTATTAGTAACAATTACATGTACCGGAATTAATCTCCGACTACTAAGTTCAAATTGTAATTTTTTATG
Source organism: Belonocnema kinseyi (assembly GCF_010883055.1). Taxonomy (NCBI): domain Eukaryota; kingdom Metazoa; phylum Arthropoda; class Insecta; order Hymenoptera; family Cynipidae; genus Belonocnema; species Belonocnema kinseyi. Next base: position 1,801,436 of record NC_046659.1, read on the forward strand.
TATCTTCCTCTTTGTCATGCTACGCTATCGGAACTGAGACATATCAGCCCATCGCAATCAAATATACTGCTCATTTTGCATCTTTGACCATTAAAACACATAACCCGAAAACTTAAGTCGCTTTGCAGGTCGTCGGACCAATTATTTTATTTCATTACAATTACACACTTTAATATTCACGCGTGTAATTTTCCGTAATGTTTTACACTTAATCCTGCGGTTTGTTATGTTCCAGCCCGGTTAGAAATGTTAATACCTTAGTTTAATTTGCATATGTTTCGCGCTGTGGTAACGATGCACTTTCAAACGGGATCTTTAAATTTTAAGCCCGCTCAGACATTTTGTGGCGGGTAACGCGCGCAATTCACGATGCTTTTGATGTACAACTGGATCTTAATTTTTCCCGTTTGTTAATAACACTGGTGAACGCGATTCGTCCATTTCATTATAGGTCGCGAACTATTAAAAAAATACATTGCAATTCTAATACAATAATAACAGTGTTATCCTACCGCTCTAAGTAACGAATAAAAAGAAAACTGTCGCTCAAATGAACAAAAAAACATAGTTTTCTAAGAATTAAACAGATTTGATTGTATCTTTTCTATCGCCCGTAAACTGCCGAAAAAGGCACTTTACCTTCATTTCCGATATTGGCGAAATTCTTCACAAAATTCCTTAAATTCCAAAATGGAATAGGAAAGGCAAATCACTTTTTGACCCTGTCAAGGATCCACGTCTGCCTTATTGGGGATAATTAGGCGCTATATGGCATTTGTAGCATCGAAGTTGGCCACCACCGCATGATTCGAAACGTTGTAGTTATAAATTTTCTTTCAACATCAATGGAAATCTCATTCAGTCGTCATCCTCGTTATGCAGTGAGTCGCTGCACTCGTGACCGAGTCTGGTGTTAGGTTGACAACTGTGTGTTTGACGGTAGATTTTAAAACGGTCTTCTCTCTCTCCTCCTCTGTTCTCATGTGTTTTAATGTGTGTTTTAATTTTAATAATTATATAGTGTTTTACACGATCATTGTTCTTCAGATAAATCATAAATAATAATAATAAAATAATCATCAGTTTAATCATAAATCAACTGTGACTTTTCCTTGCAGCTTGGATCGTATTTAACTGAAAACCCTAACTTGATTCCGGAAAAACCAATACAAAACCATAAATTCTTAAATCTTTAGATTCTGTGTTGCTTCTTGTGAAGGCTTTTCCGATAAAGGTGTCAATAAAAGTGGAGAGAAACAGTTCTATGTAACATCTTACCAGAGAAGAAATGAGATAACTATGGTAGTCAGTCATCATTCCTATTTGTTGAGCTTGTTTAAAAACGTCATAAATCTTTTCCGTTGAACAGTCCAGTACAATATGTGATTCTGCAGAGTTTTTTATTTGCTTTAACAGTTCCCTGAAACAGAGAAAAAAACGAATAATTAAGGTGTGAATTCTTGCCGATATGCATGTATTTATATTTGTATATATATATATATAATTAAAAATTTGTCATAAGGAGAACCGCAGGATTTCGCCGGGAGCGGGTGCTTATCTGAAAAATTGCACCCGCTTCCAGCAAAATCGCGGTAAAATTTCAGCCACAGCCACGTCTCACAACCGTGAGATCGGTGGTTACAGTCTGTAAAGGAATCAATACGATGATCCAACAAAAGCCTCGTGCACCCTAAGAACACGCAGCGACCCAAGGACAACCGCCTTCTGAATTTTTCCCGCAAGTGTTCAAGCATATTGTTGACACGCAGGGATGCTTTTTAGGCTGTTAGCAAGTGAAAGCTTGGCACCTTCAAGAGCGTCGATGATAAGGACGATCAGTTTAACAGAATATTTCGGGTACAATCGTTGCAACTCCCTTATAAGGTCTCGATACCTCTCTTTCTTTTCAATCTCCTTGGCTATGAAGTTTTTGTCAGCTGGTGCCGAAAATTCGATAACGAACATGGTTCGTTTCTCGATGTCAAGAAGAACCATGTCAGACCTCGAGTGAGCAACGGAAACAATTGTCGAGAATATAAAGTTCCAGTATATGCGGAACTTTCCATTCTCGACAATTGACTCAATTTCCCTAGGAGCATTTAGAGGAGCGATATTAAGGTGAGTGCCGTAGGAGAGACAGAGATGGTAATAAAGCACTCTTAGTGCCGCATTGTGCCTTTGAATGTAGGTCGTTCCCGCGTGTGTTGGACAACTAGATAGTATGTGAGCTAAATGCTCGGGGTTGTGCATGGAACGCCCTGCAGCTATCATCGGGAATGTCTTGGCTCAAACTGTGGCGACGGTATGTTAAGTTGGAAATAACACCCTCTTGGCATGCAAAAATGAAACCCTCTGTACCAGACTTCAATCCGGGCTATTTAAGGAAAGCAAACGTTAGCTCACAAGACATTGACTGATCATTCACATTTCTGTGGAAGATACCGTGCATCCTCTTATCGAGGAGCTGTTCACGAAAGTTTTTCTCTTGTGCTTTCTTAATCCGGGCTTTCAGGAGTGAGTACTCGAGATAGATTAGTTTTGATGCATTTTGCTCACCCCTAATACTGAAGTCAAGTCCGAGTGCTTCAGCAGCCTCCTCCGCTGCTTTGTACCCCAGAATAATCCTGTTGTGAAGACATTCAGGACTCAATATTCCGCGACCCCCTTGATGGCGTGAGATGTACAGTCGCGGAACGGAAGACTTAAGATGCATACTTTTGTTCATGTGCATAACCTTTCTTGTCCCGATATCAAGAGATCTTAGCTGGTTCTTTGTCCATGGATCTACTCCAAATGAATAGAGTAGTACCGGGACGGCAAGCATGTTCGCTGCAGATACTTTGTTCCTCGCCGACAGTTCGGAAGACCAAATCTGTCGGATCAGACGTTTGTATCTGCTTCGGAAGAGTATCCTTTATAGATGTCACATCCTGAATGCGGCTCTGTGGCACGCCCAGGTATGCATAATGCTCTCCAGCGCAAAGGTGTCGTATGGCGCTTCTATCAACGAGCTCAGGATCTTCAGGGATTCCATTAAGTTTTCCTCGCTTCAAGTAAACCTTGGCGCATTTGTCTAACCCAAATTCCATTTCAATTTCCTTATTATATCGTTCGATAATCCCCAGAGCTAGATGCAGTTGCTCTCTGTTTTTAGCATAGATCTTAAGATCGTCCATGGAAAATACATGAGTGACCTTGTACATGTGATCTGCAGGTTTGCTGCACAAGTACCCGTCGGAATGGCGAAGTGCTAGAGATAGTGGCAATAATGTAAGGCAAAACAGGAGTGGGCTCATGGTGTCGCCCTGAAAGACACCTCCCTGAAAGGTGACCTTGTTAGTAATTCTTCGGGTCAGTTAAGTTAATATAACTCCTTGAAGCTCTTTATATTTTCTGAGTCTTCGTCCAGTCTATGCCCAGCCTATCTTTATGACAAGTTGATGCATTCGTCTTTTGTGCTTATGATCAGCAGTTGGTTTTGTTTTACGGTTCGCATCGGCCAAAGCTCTCGCTGCATTATACACAGAATAATTGATAGCCCAGAGTTCGGATTCTCCGGAAAAATGTCCACAAAGCTCGTCATCCATTTCAGCCAGATCTTTAGACTTGATAGAAACCTTGGTGTTGATGTTTCTCCGGGTCGTAAAGCATCGCTCTTCATCTATTGGATGTCTGCCCGCGGTTGGTCTTAGTGTCGCCTCTCTTTCTCTGTTGCCGGCTTGTTCTAGCTGTGGTAGAGTAGGCCTTCTGCTTATATAGCCCCTTTTACGGAGTAGTTTAGCATGGTATCGCAGACGTTGCTGCGAAAAGTGCAATAGCTCCGGGTGTTTCTCGCAACACAGAGCATGCAGCCGAGCGACTTAACCCCATTCAGGGGCCACACTCGCATCGTAGCACTCTCGCAAGTCGTGATTTAGTCGCTCCGTCCACCCAAAGGTTGCGAGATCCCGCCGATCTATCGCATTGAATCCATTTTCATTGGCTCCCCCAGCTCTAGATTGGTCGGCATTGTTGGCCGACCATTGTCGGGAGCCATGCGCGTTCTGTTGTTTTGAACCGCACTTGCAACAACTATGTTTGGGGTTGTCATTGTTGTTCCCACGAGAAGCTAGGGAAAGGGGTTCGTCCATCCTTGTAGAGCCCCGCATGCAAGGATAAGGCTGCGTACTATGAGAGGTCGCCCGGTATCCCAGAATCACCGTTCTAGACACCTCACCCAGGTGCCATTCAGCTTTCGGCATGGTGTTCACACCTCCGCTTGGGGGTTAATTCCTTCGGGACCACCCCTGGACAATTGTCCGCGACTGCCTATTTATTTTTGTAACCATATGCAGCAGAAACCTTTGGTACAGGGACCCTCTTTCCGCAACCCGAGGACGCGTTCGGTGGCTTTGTCATAGGCCCTTCGGTTTGATTCTAGAGGAATCAAAACCGAATGCACGGTATCTTCCACAGAAATGTGAAGGATCAGTCAATGTCTTGTGAGCTAACGTTTGCTTTCCTTAAATCGCCCGGATTGAAGTCTGGTACGGAGGGTTTCATTTTTGCATACTATCTAGTTGTCCAACTCACGCGGGAACAACCTACATTCAAAGGCACAATGCGGCACTAAGAGTGCTTTATTACCATCTCTGTCACTCCTACAGAATAAACCTTAATATCGCTCCTCTAAATGCTCCCACGGAAATTGAGTCAATTGTCGAGAATGGGAAGTGCCGCATATACTGGAATTTTATATTCTTGACAATTTTTTCTGTTGCTTACTCGAGGCCTGACATGGTTCTTCTTGACTTCGAGAAGCGAACCATGTCTGTCATCGAATTTTCGGCCTAATCAAACACTTGAGTTTTAGACAGAGTATCATCCCCATACTGATCCTTCAATCGAGTCAAAATTTCGCACGGTTTGACGCCTTCTTTAGTTAAAAACTTTA
>NC_046659.1:1806468-1821968 GCF_010883055.1 Belonocnema kinseyi
TAATTCCTCTAGAATCAAACTGAAGAGCCTATAATATGGTTACGAAAATTATAGACAGACGTCGACAATTTTCCTTGTATGCGGGGCTCTGTAAGGTTCAATAAAATACTTTCCCTAGCTTCTCGTGGGAACAACAATGATAACACCAAACATAGTTGCCAATAAAGATCGAGTCAATACGATGATGATCCGATAGAGGAATCCCAATGCTTTACGACACGGAGGAACATCAACCAAGGTCCCAAAGTTTGCGAGTAAACTCTGTATCCTTTATCACACACGTCACAAGTCAAAGTTGCAGACGATCAGCCAGCATATTTTTGAGAGAATATAAATAATATTCGACGCTAAGAGAAGTCTAGAGGGGAGGGAGAGGTAGCTCGCAGAAAACCAACCGTTCCTCTCTGACCCATCTTGACTTTTCCAAGAATTCCTTTTTCGTTTGTGATATTCGCTGCCTTTACGGAGTTTAGGCAGCGAATATAATAATATATAGCCTTTTTGTTAGACCACGTTGTCTTCCTAGTGTACTCTGTCTCATTTGTTTATATTGGGCTTAGAGTACACATTTTGTTCCTAAAATTTTTCATTTGGCGCTTCTGTCATGTTTTTGTCGCAATATCTTTCTCTTTCATACTTCTCTTCAATTTGGTGTTGCTAACTGGTGCCAGGTGTAACTTCATTCCCGAAGAGGGAATGAAAGAACCCTTGTTTTCTGACATTGCTGAGAACATAGCCAAGGAGATTATTTTCGTGTACGAAAAAGCATCAAAATCACATGTTACGCATAAAAGAGTTATACAAATGTTAAAGACTTTTCATGCAAAATATAAAACCATCATGAAGTCACAGAGCAAACTTCAAACCTGCAATAAAGTTGCCAAAACTATTAAAAGTTGTAAATTACATGCGTAAACACGCTTTTTCGACATATGCTCTCGCAAATGTTCAGACCTTGCTTTATGCTCTTGTATCAAAGAGAGAAAAGTTCCACAGAGAGAACACGCGTTCCTTATTGATCAGAGAACAGTCTGAAAAATAGTCATGGGTACTCTTCCCAAAGAAACTACCGCTGTTCTTCAAAAGTGGGAGCCTCGGAAAACACAGGAAGTTGCCCGACTTCTAAGGTTGCCAGATGGTACTTCCAGAGGCAGGGAAGTAGATTTGCCAGCCGATGAGAATAGCAATCATTGTAGTATTGAGTGTCCGACCAAGAGTGATACTAACAATGATGATTTCCCCCCATCGACTTCAAAAGGGCAGCAACTTTCTTCCTCTCAAAAGCGTTTAGTTCTTTCTAAGACAGCTCTAGTCAGCGATAGGTACGGCTTGTCGGACAGATCCGTCGCTCTCATAGCCTCAGCTGTCTTGCAGGATGTTGGTTTGGTGTCCAAGAATGATTTTGAAAACGTCATTGATAGAAATAAGGTTAGGCGAGAACGTTTAAGGGTGAGGAGAGAAATGATAGAGATCTCTGCTGAGAGTATTGAAACATCTTTGTTGTGATTGCATTTAGACGGGCGCAAAGACAAAACCCTCATCTTAGTAGAAGAGGGAAACAAACAATACCGCAGATGTGTCCAAGAGGAACATATCACTATTGTACGAGAGCCAGGATCATTATACTGGGGACATATTACTCCTACTTCAAGCAAAGCCGTCTCGATCTCCACGAGTCTGACTGAATTTCTCGAGGCTAAGACCGACAACATAGACATTGACAATATTTCAGCTGTAGGTGCAGACGGAACTAATACAAATACAGGATACGTGGGAGAAGTTATTCGTCTTATTGAGGAAAAATTAATACGCCCATTGCAGAGGCAATTAACTGATCTCAGTACCGATCAACAATATCTTCTCGACATGATCCGTGCCGTCGAAATTGGAGTTTGTCCGAGGATCTGGCTAAACGCAATCCAGGTCCTATTTCTCATTCGCGATGGCTGACTACAGCCAAAAGAATTCTTCGAATGTACGTAAAAAAATCAAATCCACCGCCAGAGGTGGTATTACTCTGTGAATTATGTCATGAAAGTATATGGCCCTATTTGGTTTCTAATCAAAAGCGACCCATCTTGCACGAAAGGTGCCAGGCATGTATGGTCTCTGATTCAATACTCTAGGTTTCTTTCTGAAGACCAGAGGAAAGTTGTTGATAGGGTGATTCAAACAAACGCCTTTTTTGCCACCCAGAAAACTTGCTGCTTTCGATGATCTATGACGAGAGGCTTCATGTCAGAGAGCTTGCAAAACATGGAATTTTAAACTACAGAATGTCTGAAATACAAGATGGGACCATTAGGCCTAGGTCTTTTAGAGTTTCTAAGATTGATTTTGATGAACCCGGTTACATTGGTTTGATATCTTGGACTGGGGCCTCCATCACTGAGTCGCCTCTGTTGGCAGATATGCCGATAGATTATTTGATAGACATTGTGACAATCGGCTCAGTCGCTAAATATCTTTACCCCCTGCTTCCATGCCACACGCAAGCTGTGGGAAGATACGTCCAGGTTGTCACGGATGCAGCAACTCATTTCTGTGGAGAGGATCAGCAGCATGGTTTGATACTCGCGAAATTGACTTCGTGGTCACAATTGCCGATTTGGAACACAAAAAATCAATACAGGTTCTAAACAGGATATTTATGAGTACTCGTGACATCGAAACGGTATGTGATTACAGTGCCATTCAACAGCATTTAAATTTCACTGTTTTGAGAACCCGTGTTAACAATTGTTAACTCACACTATGTTACTGGGTGGTAGGTTGGGCGCATGGTGTAGGAGGAACTCGGACTTCACGTGGTGAGTTCTGAGTCACTGAATCTTCGAATTCTGTGAGCCAAGAACTGTACAAATGTAATACTAGAAATGAATAATAAAAATGGTAAAATCCTTTCTTAGCTTATAATATGGCTCAAATATTAATATGTTCTTAGGCACATTGGTTCACAACTTTTCCGCATTCGGCTGTTTCGAAAAGCCGAACTTTTATTTTTTCACTCCACCCTATTACACATACCTGGGCGTACCAAGGAACCGCTTTCAGGATGTGACATCTATAAAGGATACACTCCGAAACAGATACAAACTTCTCATCCGGCAGATATGCTCTTCCGAACCGTCGGCTAGAAACAAAGTATCTGGAGCGAACATGCTTTCTGTCCCAGTAGTACTATATTCATTGGGAATGGTTCCGTAGACAAACAATGATCTCAGATCCCCTGATACCTGATGCATTATTGTAAGTACAGCACATAGAGTCGAAAATGGAAGAGACCCTCTTCTTAAAATGGTCAGGAAACATAAAGAAGTGGGCAAAAGAGCGTTTCTGTACAAAGCGATGCAGGAGGCGGCTGAAACACTCAAACTTAACTTCAATATCAAGGGTGAGCGAAGTGCATCGAATCTTATCTATCTGGAGTATTTCACCCTGAAAGCCCGGATGAGGAAGCACAAAAGAAAACCTTCCGTGAACAGCTCCTTGATAAAAGAATGGACGGCATCTACCAAAGAAATGTAGAGAATCAGTGAATGGCGTGTGAGCTAACTTTTGCTTTACTTAAATCATCCGGATTGAAGTCGAGTACAGAGGATTTTATTTTTATATGTCAAGACGGTGTCATTTCTACCTTAACGTGACATCGCCAAATATAGAGACAAGCTATTCCCGATGCTAGCTGCAGGGCGTGTCATGTACTTGCTGGTAATAATCGTCATAAATTATCATCAAATTTCGAAATTAGACTCTCTGCAAATTTATTTATAAATTGCAAGATTATCAAGTCACCCAACAACAATTCTGGATATTGCAGAATTTCACACATTGATAATCATTCAAAAATTACATAACTGGACATTATTAACTTTTCTTTACAAATTATAAATTTATTACGTTACCCAGCAAAAAATATGAAAACTATTAAATTTCGAAATTAGGAACTCTGAAAATTTATATCTAAATTCCGAACTTATCAAGTCGCCCAATAACTATTCTGGACATTGCAGAATTTTTCACATTGATAATTATTTCAAAATAAAAAAACTGGAAAATATTGTGCCTATTCACCCCGCTACGTGATAATCTATGACAATTCTTACCCGCAAACATGTAAAGAAAAATAAATTACGATTATACAAATAAATAATTCGAAAAGTATCTGCATGATATTTATTTCCCAGTATTATTAAAAAAAAACAATTTAATCGCAGGGAATAATTAAAAATTGTTATTTGACATATTTACAATACGAAAAAGAAAAGTTTACAAAAATAGTTGAACCCACGGCAGTGTGGTTGCAGGCCAGGCTCTTTACCACTCAACCAACGATGTTTGATGAAAGTACACGCGCACAAATCGGTAGACCTTCGGAAACCATCGTTAACGAGATTTACAAACATTCATAGTTCTTGCAAGGGACCAAAAAATCCGGGACACTTGTCTAATCATTTTTCACATACTGTCAATTGATGTAAGTCTCATTAGAAATGCAATGTCGCGTAAGAGGCTTTCCCCTTTGGGAATAGTAGTCTTGACCCGCGGTCGAAAGCTAGCCTGGTGGCTGATTACAACTCCAGTTAAAACACACACGATTTATTTCGAAAAATTAAAGGTCACCATCATCGAAACGTGGCTCTTCGAAAACGTTATTGAGTTCGAGAATCATTCAATGTTGTCAGAATTTTGAGTAAGAAATAAATTCGCGAATGATTATCACTGTTTAAATGCTGTCGTCTGCTACCTGCTAATTTTTCTCTTTCGCAAAATTAATATTTGTCGTGAAAATAATGATTTCCTCAACAAAAGGTTTTAGTTTCAACAAGTTTATTTCTTTAATTTTTAGTTTTTTTTTATGAATTTAAATGGAAAAATGCTTAGCCTTAGAGTTTGAATTTTTCATCTTATTGACCGTAAAAAATGTTTCATTAAAGTAGAAAGATACAGGAACTGACAAGGGATTTTTTTCTTTGATTAAAATGGCTACCCTGATATATGTACGTACAGAATTAAAAATCAGTACTTTATAAAGTTGGAGTTTCGAGCCAAACATTTTAACGTACATTATGATATTATAAAACCAAAATGACAAAAGTAAAAAAAAAATTTTAAGACAAAACTTTAACAGAAATGATTGATACGACCCTGATTATTTATGTTTTGGCTAGACCCGAGATTGTATGAAGGAGATCAAAGGTACCCCTGAAACGGATTCTATAGCGGGACTGCAATGTATATCAAATTCAATACACTGAATGTGAAAATGACTTTATACACGTGTATATTAAATTTAGATCAGATATTTGTAACAGTGTGCAGAAGCACAGTGCGAGTATGTCTGAATTACGAGAATTCTTAATACTTTTAACTTTTACTTCTGCAAGCATCACGCTGAAGGAAAAGAAACTACACACCCAAGTTATCACATTTCTGATTAGGGGTATATAAGGGTCAACCTACAAAATGAAACTAATTCCGAAAACATTAATTCATAGGGTTTTTAAAATTGGCCTTAATTTGTGATTTTTATGGAATTTCTAGTTTTTTACAAAAACATAAAATTACTCCCGAGATTTTAGCTAGGATATAGAATAAGAATACAAAATTATGCATCGGCATTAAATATTTTGTCTCAAGAATATCAAAATTGAAAATCGCGCCACTAAAGTATGGCAGGCATTTATTTGTTTGAAATGCCTGACAAAATAAACATCAAAATATGTTATAATTTTTTTGATCAAATGATAATATTTTCTTGAAATGTTAATGCTCATAAGTTGGACAAAATTATTAGCAAACTTAATCAGCGTGTTTCAAATTGTAACCAACTTTCACCCAACATTTTATGTACAACATTTATTGTAATGATTATATTAGAAAATTAAATTCGGATGAACTCCTTTTACCAATGATTTATGATTAAAGGTGTTATACTCAGCTCGCATAGAGCGAGACTATTTTATTGATAGATTAAAAACAGTTTCGCAGACGACGCTAATTCATTTAGTAGGCAACTATTTTAAATTGTATCAACTAAAAATTAAACCTTCGAGTAAGAGAGGCAGACAGTGAATCTCGACGCGCTTATCTCCCTCCACCGATTTTGTACCCTCTCCGCGCGACTCTCTCGCAACGCCCACGTGGAGCCCGCTATATAAGGGAGCGCACTGACACGGAACGTAGTTATTTGGTTGCTGCTAACCAGCACCCTTTAAGAAACCCTACAGCTAAAAACTAGCCCTAGGTGCCTACAGCTAGTAACCAGCCATAGGTTTTGGACCGCAAGCCATTGCCGTCCCACACATAAAGCACTACAATCCTATTTAGTTAGTTAGTTCTCTCTCGAGCTGATTATCTACAAAACCATAATGTTCACCGAAATAAGATCAAAATATTGTAACTATGTTTTAGAAATAAACTCACAAAAAATTCAATTCTCATTTGTTTCTTTTCCTCTTCTTCTTGCTTTCAACTTATATTCTTCTTCCTCCCTCCCTTCTCCGCGAACACGCTAGTTAGCATTCCAGCTTGCCTGTTTCCGCTAAGACCGTTGGCATTCTAGCCCTTTCAGTCGACACGCTTACTAACTTCTTCCCGACCCGTTTCTTTGAATACAAATCCAATATGCAATTACCACGAAATGTATAGGGTAAAAATAAAATTAAAATTTCTATTTAGCTACGTCGGGATTATCAGAATATTCAAACCTGCTGTTAAAGGACAACACAGGACACACTTGGATACCCAACGGTCCGATTCCGATGCCAGCACTTCCGACAGAGAAGCGAACTGTCTCTCTCCTTCGCGTTCACTCGGGTCCACCGGCGATGGCTACGTTCAGGGAGTATTGACAGAGATGGTTGGAACTATAATCAGCTTCGTCTTTCTCATTAAACCTTTACGCCAACCTTTTAAACCCTCTTACTTACCACCACACAATACCAACGTATCCATCGGACAACCGACACTTCTTCAACTCTAAGCCTCACCACGCCGATGCAATCCCGTTTCGACTCCGGCAAAATTATAGACATCCATCTCTCATTCTCTTCTATTGGAACTGCTACTTCCTCTGATTCGCACCGTCTTCCAGAATCTCTCCTCATTCTTCGAGACTCCATCCGTCTACGCCATCCACGGTACTAGACAAATCCTCTTTTCCTCTCCCTCATTCCTTACTTTCGCTTCGTCTTTCTACCTTGAGAGATAAAAGACCCCCCCCCCCTCTAACAACAAAAAATGTCTCTCTCACTCCTTTCCTGCTATCCCTCTCGCCACCTTTTTCTACCTTAAGAGATAGACGAAAGGATTCCTTTTTCCAAACAACAAAAATTACTCTCCCTTTCCTCTTCCTCACACCCACACTACTATCCATCTCGCTATCTCTTTCTACCTTAAGAGATAGACGAAAGGATTCCTTTCTCCAAACAACACAAATTACTCTCCTTTTCCTCTTCCTCACTCCCCCACTACTATCCATCTCGCTATCTCTTTCTGACTTGTGATCAACAGCTCTCCGCCATGGATGATCTTTAAGCCAGGCGCTATCTTATTAAGACTCTGGTGTGCCCCAGAATCTATGTGGCTCCATCGACCAGTCGGAATGAAGAACCAAAATGTATGGCTAGTTTGGACCGATATCTGGCCGAACAACAGACCATCCGAGTTCAACAACAAGCGGTTTAAAATAAAGTCGACCGATATTAATAATGACAACCAGGAAATAGATAGATAGGGATAGGGGTATAGGGGGTATAGGATATAGGGATATAGATAGGTGTAGTTAGAAAGTGTGCAGTGACAGGTGGTGAAAAGATTTTACGGAGTTTGTGTGGAAGGTGTAAATGGAGTATGAGAGTAGAAGCCTAGGAGGTGAGTAGGGTTGTGAAGGGGTAAATTGGGGAGTTAAAAATTAATTTTCATTGTATTTGTGCTGTGCGATTTAGCTAAATGGGGAAAGTGAGGTTAGGATGGCAAGGGAGCGGGTAGCTTTGTGGTCGGGATTGTGGGCCTTCATCGGGGACAAGGATATTTCTCGTATTACTGGGGGATATTAGTGGAGAGCAAAAGGTGTCTGCAGGGTCTGTAAAGGGTGGAATAGCGCAAAGGAAGGTAAAATTTGGGGAAGTAAGCGACAACGGTCTCGAGACACATCCGTTGGTTGTATTAGGTACTTTTTAAATGGATAGGTCACAGTTACCGACGGAAGAGCGGGAGGTGGTCCGCGAGAGTTCTGGCAGTGCTGGTAGTAAATTCGACGGGGAGGAAATTTCCAACAGGCCATGACGGCCAGCTGTGCGTACCCCGGTGTCAAGTGGCACATCGGACAGAGAGAGAAAATGGAACGAAGGAAGCCAAAAGACAAGGGATAGAGCGTCTGGTGCAAGTTAGCTGGAGGATTTCTTAAAGAGGAAAAGAGGAAGCAAAGAGAGTCCGAGAAAAAGTGCGCTAGAGAGTTTGTTTAAAGAAAGCGTTCCGATACGTAGGTCGCCCCCCATACAAATTGATAGGCAGGCTGAGAATGAGGCTCTTAGGATGCTGATTGCCGAGCTCAGAGGGTTGAGGGAAACTGTAAGGGTAAGCAATTGAGTAGATGGAAAATATGAGGGAGGACCTGAGTTTGAGAGATAGGAAATGGGAAAAGGAGGTAAACGACTACGGGAAAAAGGAGAAAGATTACAGAAGTTGGTTATATCGGTAAGGAGCAAAAAAAAGGATGAAATAAAGCAGATAAAAGAAGAGATTATGTTGTGAAAGAAAAGGGTTGGAAAAGGATTAAGAAGGTCGAGGACAGACCGGAAATGAAAGTAGTTAACAGGGGGGAGGGCCGGAATAAAAGTATTTGGTGCAGGGTGGAGAATATGATAGAAAATAGGAAAACGCAGGAATGAAAAGGAGGAGAGAGCGGATAGGGAAAGGATAAGGGCAATGGAGGAAAGTTGCCAAAGATATGAGGGGTAACGTACAATTTTGCTACTGTGTGCCATAAGGATGGGATAGAAAGTATTAAAATAAGGTCGGAATACTCACTAGGAGAGAGACAGAGAGAAGAGTATAGTGGTACTGGGTGAGGACTTCATTGCGAGTAAGATGGGTGTATTGGTGATAGATTATGTGGTCATGAATATGCAAGGCTGAAAGAAGACAGAGAAATTCGCAGTGAAAGGGAAGGTTAAATCCGATTATCAACCATTAAGTGTGTGGATAGAAGGGAATGGCGGCGGAAGGCATAGTGGTGAAAAAGTGTGTTTAGGGGAGAGGCTCTCATGGCCAAGGGAGAAGATAGAAACCTATCAGGAGCAGTTGAAAAATTTTAACTTTCAGAGGGATTCGTTGGAAGATATATAGGAGGATCTGAAAGAGAAATTGAAAGGTTTTGTGCAAAAGAATGTATTTATAAAGAAGAAGAAAAACAATGAGAAAGCCGTAATAGGATAGGGAATGTAAAATGATGTAGAAAAAGTTCAAAGGATGTACAGGAAGTGAAAGGAAGGGACAGGGGTTTAGGAATGAAGAGAATTTTTTAAGGATTTATGTCAGGGATCAAATACACAGAAGAAAGATGAGAGGATTGGAAACACGAGGGAGGTACATGAGCGGGAACTGATTGGCGAGAAGACAAAGAAGCAGATGAGGAATTTGAAAAGGTCAAAGGCAGCAGCGCTGGATGAAGTGGAGAACGAAGCGTGACTGCTTGGCATACCAGAGATAAAGGAGGTGTTGAAATGGGTGGTAAAAAAGGTTTAGAGAGGAAGGGATTTCAAGCGAATGGAGGATCGGTTTGATTGTGCCACTGTATAAAAAAGAGGATAGGGAGAGGCTGAGAAATTATAGATTAATTACGCTAATAAATACGGTGTACAAAGTATACGTGATGGTGTGTGCAGAAAGGCTGAGAAAGGACGTTGAGGAGAAAGGAATACTGTTGGAGACGCAGGGGGGCTTTAGATGGATAAGGGGTTGAGGAATTTTATCCGCAGATATCGAAAGTAAGATAGCGGCCGGAGTGGTAGGAAGAGTCCGGGTAAAAGGAGTCAGGATATGGTCACTCGCATATGCAGATGATATATTACTGCTAGCGAAGTGTGAAGAGGCTTTAAAGAATACGAGAAAAAGATTGGGAAGATACTTGGACATAAAATGTTAAATTAAATGCGGAAAAGTCAAAGGTTATGGTGTTCAGGAAAGAAGGTGGTAGAGATGAGGAAAGGGGTTGAAGTGGAAGGAAAAGCCGGTACAGGAAATGAAAGAGTTGGTGTACCTGGGCCTCCTGTTTCGCAGAAATGGGGGAGTAGATGGCCATATCAAAGAGAACGTGAGGAGGGCACATGTTGTGATGAGGCAGATGTGGGGGCTCCGAAAATGGTTTTTTGCCGATTATTTGGTAAGGAGCATAAAATTGTTCGTTTCGCTAGTGATGAGTGTCTTATTTTAGAAAGTGGAGGTGTGGACGTGGAAGGTCAGCGAGGAGATAAACTGGATAAAGAAGAGGTATGTAAATTGCACACTGGGGTTCGCAAGGAATACGCAGAATTATATTGTCAGGAGGGAGACAGAAAAAACGAGTTTGGGGATTATAACGGGAGGTCGAGCGTGTATTTAAGAAAAGAAATTTTTGGAAGAGGGGAAAAGTAAGATGGTGAGGGAGTGTTAGAGGGAGAATAAGAACAGACTTGGGAGTGAGAAGATGTAGGTGGAAAAGCAAAGTTATTTTAGAACGAATAGATTGTATATGGATGAAGTGAGAAGAATGCATTAATAAAGAAGAAAAGTAAATGAGATGCTTAAAAAGAATTACACGGAGAGAGAGAGAGAGAGAAGGCAGAAGAGTAAGAGAGAATAATAGAGTCCGGTTTAACGGGAATAATATGTGGATTATGCCAAGGGAAAGAGCGCGATATTTGTGTGCGAAAGGAGAGCAAGGAGGTCAGGTACTTACAGCCAGGATGAGATGCTGATGCATGGGAAATTATAATAGGTTCTGGCTTTCTAGAGAAAACAGGTTGTGTGAATTTTGCGAGAAGGGGGATGCAAAATTAGAGCACTGGATAAAGGAGTGTGAGGAGGTGGGAAGGAGTGGAATAAGCATGGAGGTATTGTTGCATTAAAAGGAGGACAAAAGGCAGTAGAATTGCTGAAAGGGGTTTTTGATAAGATGGAAAAGAAGAGAAGAAAGGAGCAAGAGGAATGGGAAACGAAAAAATGTAAATAGGAGAGGAAGTAGGTGTAAGAAAATTTTAAATATTGTAAATAGTAGATAAGTATTAGGCATAAGTTTCGCAGGCAGAGGCTGGCAATGCGAAGCAAAGTGTGAAAGTAGCGAAATGCGTGTTGGCCGAGACGAAGCGAGAAAGGCTAGGCTATAAAAGCGAGCAGCTTAAAGATAATGCGTGGATGAACGTTACTTTTTGAGAGGCGTCATCAGTTTTTCCTCAGTTGATCAGGTTTGAGTATATTCATTACTTATGTCGGGCTTTAGTGTTTCTTTTTCTTTAATGCAAAAGAGAATTTTTGTCGGGTCTCTTCTGTGAAACTTTGAAACCGCTAATTTAGAGAGATTTTTTATATATCTCTAGGCAGCGGACGAGCGTAGTCTGAAGTTACGCACCGATCACAGTGTTAGCTTCTTTGTTGCGGAGTACCGTCACAGTGAAATTATTGCTTTTCAGAGAATTTTACAAACTGTTAGACAAAAAATCTGCCCAACTTTCATTCAAATAATGTTGCAAATAATTAGCTAAATTGTTGTCTTTTTCAGATATGATATCATTCAGTTTAAAATGCATATTTCGAACTTTTTTAAACTTTTCAAAATGTTTAATTTTTGTCTTCAAACGTTCATTTTTATTCAAAGAATTTTAAAATACGGTTTGAAAAAATGAAACAATTGAGAAATATAAAAGTTTAAAATTGACGATTTAGGACAAAAAACATTTTTTGTCGGTCAACAGTGGGTATAAATTAATTATTGTACATACAAATTCAAAAATGTGACTAACCCTCGGTTGAGTCCTATTGTCACTTACAACAGAAACATGGCCTCAATCCGAGAGAGGTCTATTGTGGGTGGCACTGCACGATACCGGTAACTTGAGCGCATAATTTTTTGCATTGGGCAGTTAGCCTAATCCAACGTGGCTCACCGCAAGAGACGGAGTTCTCAGCAATATACTCGCCATACCCCTATACCTTGGTACGATGTCTGGGAAAGGTGCTTTTAATAGGTGTTGCATCGCAAAGACGAATTTTCGCGTTTCTGGAAATCGAACGCCCTTTTAAACCTAAATGTTGAACGCCTCACTAGCCACTCCATGCTGATTCGTTAGGCTGTTCTTAATTACCTAAAGCTAAATACCCTCAGATTCAAGAATACGCAAACAGTTGTTTTGTATACTTCACGACTCAAAGAAAATAGTCCTGTGGTAAAGAAGGAAAAGCTTGTTTGCGGTCAGTGTATGCAATGCGCAGGTTCCTCTGATGTGTGCGTGCTGACATCATGGTCCAGAGAGTTTTTAAAACATCCTTTTTGTTTTAATGTAAAGATGTGATTCACGTCCTACTGAGAATATGTATTATCTACCGCGATAGCTGCAATAAATTCATAAATCGTTAGAAGAAAAGTCGTCGGTCAAAATTCAGATGCGTTTTGAGCGTCTGTTTTTTAAAGCTGCATATATTTAGTACCTTTAATCACAAAACCCGGCATTAGATACGGATGTAGGATGATCTTCTGAAAACACCTTTCCAATGCAGGACGCACACTGGTCAGGCTCTTTAACTAGAAATTTTGCAGCATTTCCCGACCTAGAACTTTCCAGTTAACCGCATTTTTAAAACCTCAAAAACATCTAAATCTGTGATGCTAGACAGCTCTATTTCAGGATTATTGATTGCTCTTCTTTCTCTAGTAGGAATCACGCAACCCCTTACTTGCTTTTGTTTGATGTATTTCCCAAACATCCAAATAGTAGTTAGTTATCTCTGGAAATTGAGGTACTTCTGTCTCTTTTTGGTTATTTATCTTTAAACTTATTACTCGTTAGAACCTTCTTTCATTCGACTGCAATGTCCGATTCTTTTTCTCGTTTTTAACTAATCTTATTGTACTGACATAGCCTAGTGTTCAGAACAGCTAGTCTCTACCATTGGGTGTTCATCAGCGCTCTGGTATTTTTGAGTGTAGACCTTAGCTAGAAAAATGCCCTAAACCGAAAAGTCGTGAATAGATGAGGATCCCGCAGAAGCGCATACGTGCACCGTGAGAGCGTTTTTAAAATTTGAATGTTTTTCACCATTTTTTTAAATTTCTTTAATTCAAATAAAAACTTATATGAAAAAGTTCATTGTTTTAAAAAGTTGCACTTCAATTGGGCCACCTTCTATATTCACTACGGCCTACAATTCTTGACCGGTTTTGATGTTTGTTTTTTGTAAATGCTCAGAATTAAATACCGCAGCACGGCTTAAGGCCCGATTCTTTAATGTAATATTACGTAATTTATCATTTAAAAGAAATAGAACGTAAAAAATAGACACGGTAGAATAACTTTTGATATATTCTCATTGTCTCCTGCAGTTAGAAATAATTTATGGATCGTATTTATTATAATTGTATGGAATTTGTGTATGTTATTTTGTACTTCTATATGCTGTATCGTTGCGCAGCGACTCCCTTCCAATTTCGCTCCTCCGAAACCTTTGTCTTGTTGCTTTATGTCTGATGTATACAAACGTATACTTAGTTCCCTTGTCTATTTATTCTTTTTGCTGCAATCCAAATAATTTATTCAGGAACATAAATATTCAGTTTAAATTTAACACGATAATTATAAACAATTTGTATAAAAAACAATTTTCACAAAATGATACAACCGTAAAAAGAAACTTTACTTCGTTAAAAAATTCCTAAATATCTAGCAGCATTACTATTTACAATGTGAAATAACCATTAGTTCAACAATTCCTTCTGTTAAAAAACTTCTGATAAAAAATCTTATTCCAATAAAAAGGAGGTGTTTTGGGTGTCAATCGTATGTAAAAACTACGAATCTTGCCGACGTCTCGTGAACATTGCAGATCACTTCTTCAGGGATAACCTGATACACAGGTTTCAGGTTATGTTGTTCTTAGATAGTCATTCTACGATGTCTCTGATTGGCCCGAGCTCCCTAACTTGGAGATTGGTCGCACCTGATTAGCCAATTAATTCTTTTCTTAAGAAACTCGGGAGGGCGGAATGTCAAATTGTATAAATGGGTATAAATTTTCTCAGTAAACAGCTTTCAAAATAATTTAAAATTATAATATATAGCAGCAGCAAACTATATATGTTAAATATTTTCATTTCAATCGACGATATTATGAAAAAATAAACAAATTTTACATTTTCAATCAGAAAAAATTACATATAATTATTTTAATGCCTCCTGATTGTTGTACATACTTATATTACTTTCTCAGTCATTCTCAATTAATATTATTGAAAAAGAATAATAGAAAATTGCAACTTTTATAAAAAAAAAATATTCCATAAATAATTTTTCTTTCCATGGAAATAAGAAGTTCTTTGCCACTTACTCTTATGTGGAGATATTATCATCAACAAATATAAATTAAGCGACTAGTACGTTAAAAAGCTCTAAATGACGAATAAAATGAAATAAATTATAATCAGCAGTAAGATTCTTGTATTGCAAGAATAGCATTGAGCAAAAATGGGGTCATAAAATTATTTAAAATATTTAAATTAAAAAATATGTCATTGTAGAAAAGAATTTTCTCCTAGAATGTCACAGTATAGAAAAGTTATATACAGCAAAATAATTTTCTTGTTTTTGTTTGTATTTTCTATTCTTAATACTTTACTCCCACGAGATATTTACATATTTTGAATCAAGATAAATTCTTTCGTTGCGGTTGAGCACTATATAATAATAATTGTTTCCATTGATTGTTTATAACAATTGGCTTAAATATCAAGTTCTACAATTATGTTGGTCAAGTGTATCTTAAACATGTTAAATAAAGACTTTTTTGGAGTCTTTTCTACGGATAAATACAATAATATTCATAAAATGTCCAGTTTTGACGTTCTATTTGTTTAGATAATGAATTCCACAAAGTTAAATTTAAAAATTCCTAAATTGCATTAGTGTTGTTGAAAGAAATTGACATACTTCAGACAATTAAGATCTTATGATGTTATAGATCCTTTATTAAAATTCTACGTTTCGAGAGTCAAAACGCTCTCCTCATCAGGAAACAATAGTTCTATTTAGGTAAATTTATTATAATGATATAACTATAATAATGAACCCAACCTCTCAAATAAGATGTTCCCGATTATAAATCTGTAAACAATTTATTTTGATTTAATTACTTATATGTATATATACATATATAATTAAAAATTTGTCATAAGGACAACCGCAGGATTTCGCCGGGAGCGGGTGCTAATCTGAAAAATTGCACCCGCTTCCAGCGAAATTGCGGTAAAA